>NC_084983.1:7127986-7432626 GCF_963691925.1 Scomber scombrus
CGACTAAATTAATTTTAATAGTTTAATCATGTTTCACTTTGTTCTTTTTCAATCTATTTTCACTGAAATATATAAATAGATATATATAGACATATGTTCAAGTGAAACTAAGCTGTGGATTTGAAATGATATGAATACTTCTTCCCTCATGTAGGCTTTGTTATAGCTTTCTGGCTCAAGCTGAATGACTTCAGCAGTTCATAGTTTGAAGTGTTATATTAGTTTTTGTCTACCTTCCTTGTTAACCACTTGAGAAATGTATCCTGAAGCAGAAGCTGTTACTCTTGTATTGTTGGCGTTACAGGAAATGATCTCGGTCCCGTGAGTGTAAGACGATAACTATGCCTGGCATTATGTGAACGCCCAAGTTATACATGGAAACTCCCTCAAATTTAACACTGCACAGTGACAGCAGAGCTCATCCATAAAGTTAGTCAGAAAGGGATGTTCAGTTATTACGGGGAGTTTTTGTGATATGTTCCTGGAGTGAAGTGACCTAGCAGAATAAACATACTGAGCATCTGAGATTTAGGTCAGTGGTATTCACACTGGATGATAGTGAAAAGTACTGCTGTCTGTGTAACTTCTTTAACAGTAATTTTAAGTACTCACGAGTGATTTGAATCCCCACTTTTAGCTGCTATCATCGTTACAGACAGCTGTTGGACTGTGGCCTACATCAAATCAAAGAGCAAAAGCTCACATAGGTATCTAGGTTTCTATTTGTGGGTCATTGCTATGATACAGCTTGCAGAGTCCAAATTTATGTATTTGGGTCACAACATTATCCCCCTCCTGCACCCTGTCATATGACACCAAACCCGTGATGAACCACACCAGTGCTTTCCAACACAGAGCTGGGCTTCTGGCTGAACTGGTTCAACCTATGAGGAATGTGTTTGTGCAAGTCTGCTGTACTTTGCCCAACCCCTTGCTTGGAATAATTATGGACCGTTCCAGGAAAAACAATCTTAAGCAGGAAACAGGCCCAGCTCAGTGCTATGAAAGCTCACACTATTATCACATGAAATGAAAATGCTCATGACTCCGGACAACAAACCTGATGGTGGCACTTTTTAGAGGTACCCACATTTGAATTGAATTGGCCGATTTGATGACGTCAATACATGTGAATGAGTCAAAGGTGAGAGGTGTTTAATGTCAATGTGACTCTTATCACTGATGGACTCTGATCAGGGTCATTGTGTTTTCTTTGCAAGGGTAAGTTGAACTGTTTTGGGCGGGACGTCCAGTTCCACGTCAACACTTTCCACAACAAACACGTTCCACTGGTTTCACCAGAGCTTCCTGAAAGAGTTGGGTAAAAAAACCCATTCCTTTTCTTTTTCCTGTTGGCAGCAAAATAACAGTTGAAAGGTTTACCACCCCAGAATATTCGTATATGAAGAAAATATCCATTTATCATGATGTTTTCTTTTCTTTTCACCAACAGAATGGATCTTGTGAAACATACCGGTGGCTGCCACTGTGGGGCTGTTAGGTTTGAAGTCTGGAGTTGTCCAGACCTCCATGTTTTTGATTGCAAGTACGGATATTAAACTCAATCATACGTAGTTCAAGATGTTTAATCATCTGAGATTATAAATGTTTATATTACAAAGGTAACACGATTGTAAAATACATTATTTTAAATTAATTATGGTACAAAAAATATATTTCTAAATTTGGGTAAAAAAGCATTAAGCCCTACACATATTTAAAGATATTTCAATGATCAGTACACTTTTTAGCAAACAAAACTGATGTGTGTCTTTTTTTCCAGCTGCAGCATTTGCACAAAAAAACAGAACCATCATTTCATCGTCCCAAAGAAAAACTTCACACTCCTGCAGGTAGGAAACTCTGCTTCTAGCAACATTTTTTCATGTGATTGATCTTAAAAACTCCTCAGAGCATTTTAAACAAATGTTTTGTTCTCTTCTCTCTTTCTCTAGGGGTCAGATAATCTTACCACATACACGTTTAACAGTCACGTTGCGAAACACACCTTCTGTAAAACCTGTGGGGTTCAAAGTTTCTACAGTCCACGCTCCAACCCTGATGGCTTCGGTATGACCGCTAACTGCTGACACAAGACAGTCACACCGTTCTCATGTGTTGTAAACTTGTTTCATCGTCCTGCTGTGTTTACTCCAAACTCTTTCAGCTTTGCTCTTTAATGCCCTACATTTATAGTTTATGTAGACAACATGAATATCATGTTTACAGTAAGGGTTAGATGATATTTATTGAAATTGTGATATCAGGAAACCCGTATTTTGCATTACTGAACAGCCATTTTGTCATTGAAATTTGCTGTAGACAAATGGCTGCTCTGTACATACGCGTACCATTGACCTGTCCCTTGTTGCTTCCTCCCCAGGTGTTGCTCCACACTGTTTGGATCCAGGTACTGTTCGAAGTGTCACAGTGGAGAAGTTTTGTGGGGATAAGTGGGAGGAAAGCATGCAAGCTCACCAGACCATCAGAGACATGTCTAGACATGCAGCAGAGGCACAGCTGACAGAAACAAAACACCACCACTGATACCAGAATCAAGCTTTTATTTCAATCAGCAGTATATCAGAAATACTATACAATATTTTCAACAATCTTTGCAATAATAAAATGAAGAGAAGAAAAACTATAACCATTGGAGACATTCACATTCTTAGTGTTTTAATTATATACAGTGCTATGACTCAAAACAGTAAAGATGTTTCTGTTGCGAAAAAGGCATCAGAAGTTACTAATATTGTCAAATATGGTTTCAAATCATCATTATGGAAAGTGCTTAACATATTCAGGCAACTTTAGCTTAAAAAAGGTATCACAGGAGTCTTTATTTAATGTGCGCAAATCCGCTCATCAGATTTGTAAACAGCTGGTAAATTCACCCCTACCACTGTATTCAAGTAGCTAATGATCAGTGCTTCTGGATGAAATGAACTTTCAGTAGATCTTTAGGTTCTTTGGTCCCTGTGGGATTAATTGGAATGTGTTAATGTACATGTAGCGCGATAAGCTGATGTACAGGTAACGAAACCACAGGAGTTGAGAGCGATGACAAAGCATGGCGGCCTGGCAAAGAAAACAGGGTGATTATATGTTTTTGTAGGAACTCAATGTACAGAGTGTCAAAGTCTAATGATTACTGTAGATTTTTATCTTTATAATATTAGCTTGAGTCCAAGATGAGACATAGTTTCAAACCTTGACACCTCACTTTTAACACTCCTGTTGTCCTTGTATCCATTTTGACCCGGGAGGACAACGGGTGTTAACTCAAAAATGATTGACCATAATTTCAGAAAAATGTGTGTAAAAGAATTGGGTGATAATTTATAAATTTATATGCTTTATAAACAGTCAAACCAGACCAGATCAATTTTGACACAGGTGGACAAAAGTTGCACAGTGGATGGGAAGACAACAGGAGGGTTAACTGAATCTCTGCTCTTTTGCTTCTTCAGCACATGTACGTACCCTTGTTTCAATGTGCTAAAAACACGTGCATAATCTAATAGTGGACAGTGACGTGTCTCGCCAACAAACTGTCTATTTCAAGGCTTACTTTGGCTTGCCTGAAGCCCTCTGAGCCAACAATGCAGCAGAGACAGGAGGGCAGCAGCCAGCTGAGGGGAAGCTCCAAGAAGGAGATGTATTTCCTCAGGAGGCCAACAGTCACCAAGGAGAGCAAACAGCAGTCTGGGAGAGCAGACAGAGACCCAGTTAGTGGTTAATGTTCACAGCAGCAGACAGTTAACTAGGCCAGAGTCTAAGCTGCACACTGTGTCTGGTGCTACTGTAAGGGACTTGACATATAACTAGTAAAACTAGGTAACCCATTGCAAAAAAAACCCACATTGTATTACCAAGCACAGACTTTGATTTTACTAACATTTTCTACAATCTTGTCATGCAACAGGAGTTTGTGGGGCACAAGAGGCTTTAATCTGTTGGCAATGAATAGGGAGTCTTGCTGTACAGCCAGATGAAGAGGCTTTACAATTACAGTGAGCCTAATTCTCTCCAAACTCCTCTGAAGGCCACAGTAAGACTAGTCCCACAGGTGAGGTGTGAACGCCAGGTAATAAATAACCTGTGAGCATTATTGACGACACCCCTGCTGTTTTCACAATCATTCACTGAAGACTTAAAGAGGCCAAGGCAGGCTGGCTCATGTCGCCCTAAATAAAGAGTGCTTTCGTTGTGGCCTCGGGATTGGGATGGTTATGTCTTTCCTGCTATTCTGCAGCCCTGTGCGTGCTTTTAGATCTCATATATGATTAACTATGTGGGCCTGCGGCGCTTGTTTCTTATCATGCTGCCTATTCAAACTTTAATGTGGGTGTGCTCAGAGGACTGGCATGTTTACCAAACGAGCCCTGTTACAACATGTTGCCCCTTCTCTGCCCTACTTTTCCTTTGCTATCCTGTTTTTAAAAAAAACTGCATGAGACACAACCTTACAAAAACACCACAAAATAAGATTTCATTAATTCTGCAGTTTCTAGGATGACATTTAGGGATTCATTTGCATACATTTTGATTATGCCTGGACAGTAAAGATGCCTGCACAGAAAAGAAGGAATATCTGGCAGTATGAAACAACGGACATTTGTTCTTATGTAGTTTGAGGCCGGCGACACAGTTGAGATCAAAACAATAGCATTGCGAATGGTGTTTCAAATATCCAGCTGGCCTCCTGCTGCCACCAGCAGACCAAAACGTATAGAGACAGAAGACTCATGCAGCCTTTTTGAACAGAAGAGGGCGCTGCACATTAACAAAATACCTCATCTGAGCCTTTATTCGCCAGTACTTTCCAGGGTTCTCAATGTGGAAAATGCAAACTGGGGGGGGGGGGGTTATCATGTGAGGAAGTCATTTCTGTCTTGTCTGATTTTTGAAGCTATTTGTATCTTCGATGTGAAGTGATACCTAAAGATGAATAGTTAATAAGGCCTTAGTTCAGTGTGTGTACTCATTGTCATCATTCCTCATTTGCAGATACAGTCAAACCAGCAAAACCAGTTATCTGCTGTTGATGACTTGACTGTTTCTACTGGAGCAAAGGTCACTTTACTTTTTACAAACAACTTTTCTGAGAGTGACTTGCAAATCTACCTACAGTGTCCTGTGATGCTGTAATCACAAAATTATAAAAAAGGGTTAGTTTGTGTCGAACCTACCGTCGGGTATCTGTCCAGTTATAGCGAGGTGGCTGCAGGTGGAGAAAGGAATAATGTTAAACATTGGTACACATTGTTATTGAAGAGATGATACATCTTACCGACATCTTACTGGCAATCTTGACCCAAAAAATAGTGTCAGTGTGTGATATTTAGAATTGCCAATATCTGGTGGTAGCAAAGTCAAGATTTCCACAAACGTGTATCTCACAATAGCTGTGAACAATGACAAAGCTAAACCCAACTGCAGACTCTTGATATTTAGAGAACTGTGAAACTGGCCCTTCTGGCTTCAGTCTAATGGGAATCATGAGATGTGATTTGCAGAGCTTGTATCTTATCAACAGTTGAGGCCCAAAGATTGACAGAGAACTATACAGTCTCATGGGAGGCAGAACAATCATGACTAATACGGTAAACAATTAAGGCATCAGTGCAATATGGGGACAGCAATGTAATCTTCACTTTGCAAAACAAACTCTTTAAAAAAAAAAACCCCAAAAGTCTGATGCAACAGGCTTGGTTGGCCTCTCCAAAACCAGAGCTGCCCTCCCACCCCACCACTTCGGGGACAGGATTTACTGCCGCTCTCCAGGGGCTGTGTTTGGATGACCTCTTAGCTATATGTAACATACTAGTTCGGAAAAACATGGTGTGTGTGTGTGTTTATGTGTGCTTGTGCGTGTGTCTGTTGGTGCGCGCGCGCCTTTGTGGGGAAATATTTTGGAGAGTTGGATGTTGATGTGTGTCTGAAGTGTTGTGCATGTTCCTGGAAGGAGTTTTACGACTGTGGACTGGGCAAGCTGCTGCGTTTTTTTTTAAAGAAAATCTGTTTTTCTGATGGCCAAGCCTTAAAATGCAGTCTGTACCTGACAGCTTTATAGATGGCTGTGTGATTGGCATGGCCGCTCACTCCTCTTCCATCGAAGGTCAGCACCTGAAACAACAAAATATCTCACTGTGTGGGTGAAAAGCCAGAATCTGGATATCTTAAAGTGAGCAAAGGCAAAAACAGAGAGAGAGATTTGTCTTGGGTTAGTGGAAGGCTTTCTGTGTCTGACTGTGGAGCTGCTTGGCAGCTGACAACTGATATTTAAAAGCCTTTTTCTGTGTGCATGCTTGCTCACCAGAGGAAACAAGTGAGAAAAAAAAAATCAGGTCAAAGGGAAAGAAAAAATGCTTGACTAAAGATTTGGCATTTGCTATGCTAAGGCTTATTTTACCATGACTTTGCCTTTGCAATAAAGCATATCCCAACTTGAAAACTATGAGTCTATCGTTCTTGCTGCCTTATATACAGAAAAACAAGGTATAGTGAAGACTGAGGGAGGTTAAAGAAACAGCATTATTCTGTTTAAGAGTATGAAAATGAATTACTTCTCAGATCCAGTTGTTGTTGTCACGTCCGTGCGTTTTTTTCCAGCTTATATTTGTTAGAGGATGTTTATGTGTGACTGACATGATTCTCTAGCCTACTTTTTGCTAGTGAGCCTGACAGGATGGGAGGAGATGGTGTACTTGTTTGTCGTCTTTGATACCAAAAGGAGATCAGCAAATATAAGATAGGAGAAGTACTGACTTCACTTCTCAATCATCTGTAAGGAACTGTGGAGTTTTATAGCTGTACTGTTGGTCGGAGCCCATTCACTATTTTTAACCTTGCTCGGATAAACTGGTTAAAATAAATCTTTAAATTTGCAACATTCCCATTAGCTAATAGTGCGGAACTTGCACTGGGGCTGATAAGAATCTCTCTGTAAACACAGAAATTGAATCCAATCCATCCTTTCTACTGCAGCACGGGGCCACTTCCCCTGGCTTTTTCGAGAGGCTCAAAATAAAGTCTGGGTTTGAACAAAAAGAACAGGCAGCTGACAGGATTATTACACAGACTGCGGTGAAACTGGGATAATGAGTTAGGAAACTGTGGTGCCAAAACATACGGTAAACACAAAACAAAACAATACGCAGATTTCTTACACACAATGGCAGGGAAATTGTGTGTCAACGTCAAACAGGAAATGACAGAAAAGCCACTGCTTTGAAAAAAAGCACAGAGCGGAGCGTACCATGTTGACAGAGAGAGCTCTTATGTGTTTCGCAATAACAGAGGAGACCAAGGAGACGCTCCATTCTGCTTTGGGATCATCTGGAAGATTTCTGGAGGGGAAAAAGAAAGAAAGGGACTCTTGATTATCTGCACAGTTAGAGTAATATTACAGCAGTGTTTCACAGAGATACAGCAGTGCATCGTGTCTGCATTGTGACCTCGCTCGAACTGAAATCGTGCAACACAACAGAAACCAGCTGGATGTTTCTGAAGCCGAGCAGTCTTATTCCATTCCCATCAGCAGATATCTGCGCAGTGTAGCTTTGACCCAGCATTTGCAAGAGGGCGAGGGAGTGCTGGGAAGCGCGGAGGTTAAGGGTGGAGACAACACAGAGCGCACATCAAACATGCAAACCCAATATCTCGGCCTACTAAACATGCATATAATCCCTTTTTGGCAAGAATAAAAGAAAAATTCAACCCCCTCAGTTTATAATTAAAACTTTGCTCTTTGGTTGTTCAACTTTCACCCTGAACTCAAGAGAAATCATCCAGCTGGTCCGGTTCACACAGTTCACACACACAACTAAAACAAAGTCCTAAGTGTTTCAATTCAAGTGGAACAAATCTATTTTTCTCTCCAGCTATCGTTTCTCTGCTCTATGTTGATCAGAAACACAACAGACAAGGGAGAGTGACATCACTGGATGCAGATGGACTAATGCTAAACTGTTGGGGTGCAGTGTTGACAAGATAAGGAGAAAGATCAATGGCGTGACGTGTTGTTGTACACTTGGACATGGGTGGCGCGAGTGTCAGTGCTAGCGTGCATGTGTACGTATATGTAAGTGCATGAAGTAGGGGTAGGAATGGGGAGTGGATGGGGGGGCGTGACAACTGTTGTTCCCCTCCCCTTAGTTGCAAACAATAAGCCATGACAGTCAAGCTTGTTGAGGGAAGTGATGGATTATGGCCACAAATCTATTGGGTGCCCGTGATGTGAGGGTCAGGCTTTGGTGTAAGGGGTGAGGTGTCGGGGTCGGCTATGTTAAAAGGGAGGATGGGCGGAGGGTCGGGGGTTCAGAGATAGTTTAAAACTGTCTGTCATCGAGTGAATGCACTGCTGTGACACTCTGATACCAGTGACCTACATATCATACGGGTATTGCAGGGCTAAGCGATATGGCTAAACATTACAACAACAATTATTCACCAAACTCTTTACCATTCATGATTTTAACTCCCCCCCCCCCCCCACCCCCCCCCCCCCCTTCCTATTAAAAACAAAAAGAACGAATGAGACTATATACTATCAACTTATCAAATAGTCTGCCTATGTGTGCAATAACAGGTGCTCAAGAATAACAAATCACTGCTGTTACATTGAGTTTGTCTTTTGGTGAAATTCTGTTTGTTGGATCAGGACAGCACTCTGAAATTGTATCTTACCTAAACCGATGTTAAATTCAGTCTCTGTTAATAAAACACTGATCTGATGTCCTCATTTCTATCTGCTTTAGACTATTAAAAAATAAGTTGAGGATTTAGTGAGAATTCAGCCAAATTGCATGAATATTAACTACCATTATATCATGCTGCGTTCACAGCTCGGCTCCCCTGTAGCTCTATCTGTGCCGTTAATGTTACATGCTTTTCCCACTGTTGCATTTATTCATTTATTATTTTAGACATTTCGCCTTGCCAACCGTAACTAAGCAAAAGCCTACAGGGAGGGAGGAAGAAAAATGAACAAAAGATATAAGACACCTGACCTTTCTGAGGCAGGATGCAGGCTGAGTGTCAGCTTCGCCATGGCAACGGTGCAAAATGTCCTCAAGTAACCTCCCCAGCTCCCCTTTGTAGCTTTGCATGTGGATGTCTAATTGCTTGCAGGCATCTGTATGCAGTTGCTGAACTTTGGCCCAGTAAGGGGATTCTGTGTGTGTGTATGTGTGAGAGAGGGAGTGTGTGAGTCAGGGAAACAGAGAGAGAGAGATGGAGAGAGAGAGAGAGGGAGGGAGAGATAGAGAGAGAAATAGAGAGAGAGAGAGGGCTTGTTTAGTCTGGTCACATGGACCACAGGCCTGTGAAACTGCCAGACTTCTGTCCACACAGTCAGATTATATGTCCTGCTGTGAACGGCTGAGATGCCTCTACATGCTGACAGTACGCCCACAGTATCCCAGTGTCATACAGCAGCTACGACTGGTGTAATAACACAGATACATGCATGTTTCACTATTGATTTACTGACATTTAGGTTCTTGCCAGTATTCACTGATGTTGCGGTAATAAACTGTTATGGAAATAACCAGGGAAGCAATGCTAATAAATGTTAGACTTATTTTGAAAGTCAGTTGTGCAGAAAAACAGCAATCTAACATGGCAAAATTACAGTTTACTGCTGGCTGCGAGATTTAGTAAATGAGGGAAAAAGCAACTGTTTGACTATGCTGAAGGCAGAGTGTGGTGACAAATGTATCTGGGATAAAAGCACAGCCAGAGGTCAGTGGCAGGTCTGGAACATCTCACCGCTATTTACCACGCCCTGCCATGTGCTTATAAATCAGCTAGGGCTATTTTTTACCACTGATCAATGTATATTTAAAACCCCAGTGTGTGGGGATAGACAACAAATCCGTCTTTTTTTTCTAGAAACTGGTGCTGAGCTCTGTTTACACTTCCCCATGGTGAATTCATCCCAAAATTAAAAAAACTAAAGCTTTTCTGATTGTGATTTACCTCTGAGCAAAGAAAAGTGTATGTTCTTCATCAAGGACATAGTCAAATTATTCATTTCAAAACTGAAAATTTGGGAGTGAGGCTTCGGCTCAGTCTGATGGATAATGTAACGAAGAAGTGACACGGTTGGATTTGTGCAGTGAGCAGCTATAATCGAGTCCGGGGAGCAGACAGAGGTCAAGCCAGTGCAAGTGGAGAGGCAGCAGAGCGTGCTCAGATCGAGCTTGATCACAAAGGCCCCAACATGCACTGGGGCCCCAGATACTGTCAACACAGCTGTCCTATTCAGTGAGCATTAAAGGAAAAATCCAATTTAGAAACAGAATTCATGTGTTATTCCCGCCATCTTGGAGAGTGAGGCTGTAGTTGTTGAGTGAGCAAGTCTCACCCAGAACTTTTTTTTTTTTTTTTTTTTTTTAAATGACCCGCACTGTGCGCCTGACTTTTGTTTTGAAGTTGACACTAAAGCTTGAATGCACAATATGAAAAAAAGAAATGCAAATATTGTTCATTTGAAGTTTAACTGCTTGACACAAGATGTCTCCTGCTTCACTGTAAACTCCATTCTCAGTGATGGTGCACTGGAGGCTTCAAGTTTCCACATCACACTTGTGTTAAGTTGCATACTGGCCCACGATTGGCTCCAAAGTAGATTCTGGTGTCACAAATCCTGCTTGTAGGTAAAGGTAAACTTTCCACTTTCAGTAGATGAATGTAAAAAACTCTGCACATACATCATACTGTGAGTGGAGGGGGAAAATCCTCAAACCTGTGATGTCATTCTTATTGTATGAAGACAATAATGAATTCTTGTAACGAGATGGTTTGTATCAGAAATAGTCATAAGTTTATTCACTACCAGGATTACATTAATTTGAACAAGGCCAGGATTCTAAGTGTCATTACAAGAACAAATGACTCATTAAAAGAAATTCCTATAACACTGAAGACAAAGCCTGTGACGCTAAGTGAAACGTCCAACTTTGTAGCCAGTGAGAAGAGTCAATGAGTAAAACCCAGCTTGGTAACCAAACTCCAAGTAAAAATCCCAGTTCTTTAGGAGAGGTGCTTATTGTTGTTTTATTGTTTCAGGCTTGACATTATCTTTAAAAAAACAAAAACAAACAACTACCAATACAATAGAGATTTGTCTGGAGGTCAACACAGGCAGGGTACTGCAGCTACTGTGCATGAGCTCCTTTCACCTCCAGTCATTATCGTCTAACCCTGCATTCATCACCACTCGGCATGGTGACAGTGTGGTGATTTAGTCTCCGTACAGCATTCATTTTCCAAACGACTGAAACTTTACAGGGCCACTTTCACACAGATACAAAAACAGAAGACATTACTGCTGTGTGAATCCAAACCGATATTTTTTTTAAAATATCAGTCGCCTCATTCAAAACAGAGCGGTAGACTCATAAAACCAAAGCTGTTGTCAGCAAGAAAATATAGGAAATAATGAGGTATGAAATTGAACTTTGCAGCTATTTTAAGACAAAACAATCTTTGAGATATTTAATGGACCTTGAAATAATTTGTCTGGGGCTCTTTTTTCCGTTAACAATTTTTTAATTTCCTAACAAATTTACACAATGATACTGGCACGTTAGAGGGACGTGTATATGGACGTGTGGTGAAGGAGAAAGATGAGATCCATAGCTTGTAAAAGATTGATGGGGAATTGTATAGTGATGTTAATGACTTTTTTACAACATTTTCATGTACATAAACAAATCTAATCTGTTCATCCAATTTGATCTTAATGAGTTTATTCAAAATGTTGGAAATATCTCTCAGTCTTATCACGCAGCAGCACAAAGTAGAGCCTCCAAAATGACCATTTAGTTAAATCAACAACTCTCCTACAGATTCAACAAAAACTGACCTTGATGAAGGGAGGATTTATTGCAGGGTTGTAAATACTGTGTAAATTAAACTGAGAAGGCCTTTTCTTTCTATTCAAAAAGTAACCTCAAAGAATAGATGGTTACAATTCTACTGTTCTGCTCCACTATTGTGCATTCGAGCTGCGAACATGGAAAAAAAAGAAGAACTGGCCACCAACTGCTGCACTGCATCTATTTTCTTTCTTTTTGTGCAGAATCACACGGCCAGAAAAGAAAAACAGAGAGAGGTCAAGTCAAGGATGTACATCTGCACATACTTGGGCAAAGAAGGTTAAGAGAAGAGCCAAAGTGTGGCTAGCCATGTACACACACACACACACACACACACACACACACACACACACACACACACACACACACACACACACACACACACACACACACACACACACACACACACACACACACACACACACACACACACACACACACACACAAAGAGAAAAACAGTTTGGAATGACCTACATTAGCAGTGCTCGGTGCACTGCCAAAACGTATCCCACAGTCCTTGGCAGTTGGCTTCAGCAGACATGGACAGACTAGGAGGGGAGGGAGAGAGGGGAGAGAGAGGGGGGAGAGAGAGAGAGAGAGAAAGACAGAGAGAGAGAGAGGGAGAGAGAGAGAGAGAGAGAGAGAGAGAGAGAGAGAGAGAGAGAGAGAGAGAGAGAGAGAGAGAGAGGGGGGCGGAGAGTAAGCGGGGCTGGGGTGGGGGTGGGGGGGGGGGGGGGGGGGTCTCAAAGTGCTGATTAGGTGTGTGTTTTGGGCAAACAACAGAATACAAAGAAAGGGAAAATGGGCTACACTCCAGTTCAGCAGAAGTGCAGACAGCACTAAGATCAAAGTTCAGCTGTATACTGTTTGCACAAGATGATAAAACGGTGTAGTCTGTGTGTGTGTGTGTTTAAAAAAAAAAATACACACACACACATACACACACTAGCAATGTTCTCTAGGGCAGACAACCTGGGCACGCTGCCAGCTTATTACTGTGAGTTCCAGGTTAGTGCCAGAGTTCATGCAGCTCTCCTGGTGAACCAACATGTAGAGACTCACATGTAGGCAGCCTGGAGCTTCTCAGAAACTGCTAACATTTTCAAGAGAAGCTGCAAGGTTTGATCCAGACACACACACACACACACACATACACACACAAAAAGAAAGAAAGAAAAAAGAACACCCCCACCACATCACCTTTAACCACTACTTTCTCTGTAACTTGACCTTGCCAATAACCAGAGCCGGGAGACTGGATGTCTTACAGCAGCATCAACAACATAACAAAAACAGCAGAATATACTAGGAAACTGAAGAAGAGCCATTTGAACAGCATTCATTGAGGGGTCTCACTTCTACTCCCTGCTTTAAATGTAAAATGTCTAGGAGTGTTTATTTTAATTTGGTGACATTTACAGCCTCTTTGAAAGAACAACAGGTGTGTCTGTGCATGATTAAAGGCATTTTATGGTGATAAAAATATTTGAACAAATGAATATTATACTTAAAAATCTCTTTCCATTTGCAGAAAAAAAATCCTTATCATGTATTTGCTTCAGTAATTCTTTGTTGTATGTGGTCCTGGTCATTCAACTTATTTTCCTACACAGCTCTACAGGAGTATAGTTGGGGAACTATTGACAATACAAGAAACACTGATAAAAAAGTGGATTATGTAACTCCAAATTGACCTAAAAACTAGTTTTCAGCAAATCTGAGATGCCCGGCTGAGCGGCTACTGATGATGAATGAGAGGCCAAAGATTAATAGTTAAATTTAGTAGTGAAGAGGAAAAAGATGTCACTTGACTAATAGATAATTAGAAATATTGTTAACCAGCCTTATTTATGACTATGACTATGACTAAGAGCTTAGTGTAAACATTACAGGCAGAATAATTAAGCAAAACTTATTTCACTTGTACTGTTTTGCTTGTAAAATAAGTTGCAAACAAAAAAAACTGTTAATTTTAATATTAATTTGAAAACTTGCTTTTCTATACATTTTAAAGACAGATATACTGCATAAATAGATAGATGTCATGCTGGAATTGTAAAGCTTTTGGGGGGGCTGTGTGTCCCACAGGGCAGACCAATCAATGAGGCATACTCATTTATTTCCCCTGTGACACAGCGAGGTAATACATCAGGACAGGCTGGATCAGCTCTGTTGTAGTGAGAATGGAAGGACAGGGGTTTGCGGTCAACTCTCTTTTTGTTCTGATCTAACGGTGGGGTGGTGGGGTGGTGGGGAGGGAATGGTTTCCAACAGGCAGAAATGTTGAGACCAGACTCCTGAGCTGAAGTTTGTTTTTTACAATTAGGTTGAAATCACAGAGTCAGCAATGCACATGTACGGTTTAAAAATATGTGAAACACAAACCTGAATTTTAAATAGCACACAATATTGTAAGTAATAAGTAATTTTTAGATTGTGTGTAAAATGGCTGCTTACTTATGGTCTGTTATGGTGACTCTGGAGGCTGGTATCCCCAACACGGCACAGCTGTCGAGAAGTTCCTGCTTACGTCGAGCTCCTTGATTGTAGTAGTTTCCTGTTTGATATTTAGGGAACAAGTTAGGCTGTAGATGTGCTGTCATAGTGCTTCATTATTCCGAAGCATATTTTCTTTAGCTGTGTTAAGATGATCTTCCAACATCAGCTGATCTGGATCTGTATTAAATCCAGTGCTCCACACATGTGAAATGTTAATTATATTCAGTTAAGCACTTCAATGGATATTGGATATTGAGATGACGCTGAAGTTAGCTTCTGATTCAGAGTTAAGGGAAAAGTTTTGTCACCACTTCAATTTATGAAAGAGTGTTAGACATTGTAGCAAAGACTTTAACAATGTTTATACCCACTTTCAGATTGGTGAAACCTTTACTTTGCTTGTAAAAACTGAAAAAAGGGTGATTTCACTGATATTTTACCCATCCAGAACCCGTTCAGGTCCAAATAAAAAAACACTAAACTACTTAGACATGTCAAATCTGGACTACATTTAAAAAGATGCTCAGGAGAGTCATTGAATCACACTTTCAGATTTATGAAACCTCTATTTTGCTTATATAAACAGAAAACAGGGTGATTCTCCCAATCCAGACCATATTAGACCAGGTCCAGATAAAAAAACACTCAACAATGATAATGATGATAATAATAATAATGATATAGGCCAGATTTGACAGGCTTTAGTTTAGTGGTCTAATGCGGTCTGAATGATGAAATAGTGAAATCGCCCTTTTTTAGTTTTAATAAGGAAAATAAAGATTGCATAAATGTTGAAGTAGGTCTACACATTATTAAGGCTTTTGCTACGATGTGCAACACTTTTTCGTACGTGTAAGTGGTGAAACAGACAACTCAGCCAATAAATATCTTTATTTATGTGTCCCTTAACTTAAATGATGTTTTGTCACCTGTTTTCTATGAACTCACTTGACTAAATCACGCAATAATAATAGCAAACGGTGGTTAGCAGCAAGCCACTCGACTAATGATTCCCTCCATAACTTTGTATGAATTTGTTAAGCTGAGGAGAGATAACCACACCGTACCTTCAGATAAACACAGCACATGAACTCTGGCCTTTAACTCCACCAGTCGGATCACTGTTGGCGCGAAGAACATGCACTCATCATCCGGATGAGCCGTTACGAGCAGGGCTGTGACGTCAGCGCCGTCAGTCTCTGACGTCATGTTCGTTACTCGTTTCAACGACTTCAACAATGTCAGCCGGTGTCGATGAAAAATTGATTTTATCCATAAAAGGAAGGATAAAAGTATCAACGCAGCCAGGTAAATACCCATTATTTTGACCGACACCGTAAACACTCCGTGTGTAGACAAACAATCTTACATGTAAATGGTTCCACATGTTTAAAAAGCCAAAACATGCAGCCTAGTTTGATATAGTTGACCATTTCATCAACGAATGCAATAGGTAAAATAACTACATGCAAAAAGGCTATAACTGCACAATTTAAGCCGCATGTTAGTGTATTTTAGTCATTTAAAGTCAATGTCGCTCTCACAGTTCATTTGCGCTTACATAAACTTACTAAGTAATGATTATGATCCGGAATGTATGTTTTCGGACATATTGAAATAAGGGGAATGTAGGATAAAAAATTATAATTTAAACTGAAGTTGTGTTATTGTAAAGTGAAAATTAACAACCACCAGAAACATTACAGTGTTTGAGGGGACGATTTAAGTGGCACACCGCTTTGTCCTTGCAGTTATATATAAACGTCGGAAATTTCGATTTTAAAAGATGTATCTAAAGAATTGCATAACCGTCGGCTTACCGTAGAAACCTATACTTTATAGTTGTGTCTCATATAAATACATGTGTAAAGGAGTACCAGTGCTCTGTAGACTGAACCGAGTAGCAGTCATTTATTTTCCCCTGTCAGGACATCGACCGACAAATGCGGCGCAGCCTTCAGTCTGCCCAGCCGTCCACAGCCTGTAACCCGCGGATTTACAATCAACAACTGACGCATATTTCTGCCTGGGGACACAGTTCTCTCCCTTCGGTATATTTTCTAAATATGAGGTGAGTACAAATCGGGTATATACAGGAAAGCAACACGTATAATTAGCACGGTATTTAAGCGCTCCGGTCTACGCTGAAAATCTGCCTTGCAAGATGGCGACGTGGTTGAGAATTGAAAGGTGAAACACAGGCTAAGTTAGCCAGCTAGCGACAACAACAACATCTTAAACGTCGTGTTGTTACACTTGGGGGCTAAAGGGGGATATATACTTGAGAGTCGACGTGTATTATTGTGCATGTTTTTGGTGCATTTCCGGACAAGCTTTCTGTTGTGGAAGTTGACCCATCCCCCCCAAGATAAGCTACAAATCCTATTGCGTTTATATGACAGTGTGATGCAAAAAGACAATAACAACACACAGCAGCAGGATTTCTCACTGCCAGGTTGTGTGTGTTGGGGGCCATAAAGTTCATCACGGTTACTGGGTTTGCATGGAGATCACCAGATCAGAGAGACCATTGTAAATGCTGTCCAAAATGAACTGGGAGACGATGAAAGCTGAGCAAACGCAGTGTAAGAGTCATAACCTGGAAACTTAATGCATCTACTCCCAAAAATTCCTTGAACCACGATGGAAAGTACAACAAAAGATTGCTTAACTAGGATTAATAGATGATGGGTAACCAAATATATTATAACCACTAATTCTTTGAGCTTTATGTAACATTACTAAGTGTGACTACATCTAACCACATGCATGCCTCATGTTAAAGGGGGTGAAAAAGGGATACAGCCTTAATTTAATGTGAGAAGTTCAAATGTATGATTCCTGCCATTCATTTCTTTGCAAGTTGTCATTGCTTCAAGTTGAGAAACAAATGATGGGTAGTTAGCTAACTAACCAGGTCAGCAACAGCTGGGTCTGAAGCATATTCATCATGTTGTTGTGCTTACTCAGTTCCTTTGAATAATACAGGTTCAGGTTTTCAGTGCCTTGATTAGCAGAGAGGATGCTGTGACAAAAGCATGAACTCAGAAGATCTGTTTTTTTTATTATTCATGGGAAGCAAAGTTGAATATCTGGTTGTGATACTTGGAACTGCAAGCATTATATTTTCCTGTATCACTGATTGTCAGCCATACTGGGAAATATTAAGTCATCACCTCATGGTACAGTTCAAGTTCGTAATTTAAGAGTTAAAGAAAGGGTTACATTTATTTATGGAAATGTATCTATTTCAGTGGATTAATCAGTTATTTTTGGTGTATAAATTCAGTTCAATTTTCATTTGTCCCACAGGAGAAATGTGTAAACCTGCAGCCTTGCAAGATGGTGAAAAATATGTACATTCCCAGTAGCACAAAAATAGCACATGTTTGCATTTGTTGTAAAATCAGATTGATCCACTGAGATGTCAATCTTCCTGACATGTAGATAGCATTGCAAGCTGAATGCAGTAAAACTGAGGCCAGTCTGACTATACATTTTAGTGTAGAAGTCACATTGAAGCATAAAGAGAAGCCTCATATTCATAAACACAGAGAGGACTATGAGCAGCTATTGAAAACAATTGCAAATTAAATCAAGTGTAGAAACACTAGGGGGGAAAAAATCACTGTCTACCAACAATATAGACTGCGACTCGTTAGGTTGTTTTTTTACAAGTCACATTGTGAAGACGCTGAAGATATTTTTAGTTGCATCGCTGTAATTGTGGAAGTGGATCTCAGATTCTGGGAACACATAACCTGTCTGCGCATTTGAAACACAAAATAACAGCTTCCTTCACTCGGTTATGGTGGCAGTAGATGAAGCTTTCTCCAACCCTGAAGTTAGCGTCGTAATGTCTTGGCATGGTGGTCATGGTCGAATAAAAATGACAGAGCCAGCGGGACACAGATTCATTTGATGGATTACTGTGAAGAATGGTAAAAAGGGGCCGGGAGAAGTGATTGTTCTACACCCAAATGCTCTTTTTTTCCTCCTCTAACTCTTGTGTGTGTTTAGTAGCATGTTTGTCTAAGCCTTAAATAATAAGGACACATACACAATCTGTGTCACTACATGGGGATATCTTGTGTGTATGTTTTGAAGTGTCACAGTATTTCCTGTCTCTGTCCTGGGTCCTGTTCTTCATACACTGCTCAACTGATTCAAGCTAACATGATTTTAGCCAGCCTAAAACAAACATCCTTATTTCCATCCATCTATCGTATTTCTTTAAATGTCAGCAGAGGATTGATTGATTTAATCTCGGATAGAAGTATATTAGATAAAAGAATGACGTTATTCTGAAATTATGGCAACGTGAGTGGAACGTTGGAGCTACGATCAGTGCTGATAACATTGATTGATTGATTGGCATGACATGTCAGGTTAGGCGCAGCACAGTTTTACGACAACTGCACTGCACATCTCAATTGAAACAAATATTCTAACTATGAAGTGACACACTCTGCCAGTCCCTTCAGTAAACAACAGATTCAGGGCCCTTTAAACAAGAGATGCATGGCACAACCATCTGATAATATTAATAGCATATCTGACTTACATAATTAAGGTATCTTGTTTAGAAAATGACCTATTTTATTTATAAATAGGAAGATAAATGTGTTTATTTACTCTAGCTCACAGTAAGCTAAACTACTTAATATAGTTTTTCCCGATTGTTTTAATTGATTGTATTTTCAAATCACATATAGACTCTTTATTGTGAATCTCTTAAGAATTTCAATTAATTTATATATGTTTGAACCAAGTATTCAACAGTCCTGCACAATATTAACTGGTAACGTTTTTGTTGCTGTGATAATGAAGAACCTGTCGCCAGTTTTTAAATGTGTTTTCCCCCAGCAGTACCGACTTATTTACTTTTTTGGGGCATTTTTAAGCCTTTAAAACAGCAACAGTAGAGAGTAGTCTGTAAACAAAAGGCAGAGAAAGACTTGGGCCCTGTTCACACCTGGCGTTAAAGGCGTCTGATCACAAGTGAACCGCTCTACAGGTAAAGGTGTGAACACACAAAGACGCATTAAGAACACATTGAGATCAGATCACTCAGACCACATTTGGAGGTGGTCTGGGCTGCATATGGCCGCATTCTTTTAACAGTGTGATCGCAAATGTGTCCTGGGCCATGCTGAAGGATCGTCTACTCAACTGACGTCTTCTGTGCAAGCTCATATGTACTAATTCATGTGCCAGTTGTGTCAAATTAAAGTGCAAAACAAGAAGATCAAGCCACAACAAAAGGCAAAATGGATTCCAATTTCCATTTGGGCTAAAGAGTTTTGATTTTGCCTGCACCGAGTTTAATTTCTGGCAGACAAGAAACAGGAAGTGCATTGCTTCCTTCCCCCTGGATAAAAACAACAACATACTTGGTCTTTTAAACCAGAAATGATGTACGTGTTTATTTGCATAATGATCAGGGAAGTGAGATCTGATCACAAGTGGTCACTCGAGACGCATGTAGAGACGAATGCTAATGCCAGGTGTGAAGAGATGTCCACAGAGCGATCCACTTGTGATCAGATCACCCAGGACGCATGTTAATGCCCGGTGTGAACAGGGCCTAAAAAGTGAAATGCAACAAATGACAGTGCGCTTATGTGGGCCACTAAGGTGTGCCTAGGCCTGCTGAGCTAAGGCAAGACAAATCCTACTCCGTCAAGGTTGATGAAGATCTGAATGTTTGGTTGATGAAGTGAATATAAAAAAAGTTTGACTTGATGATGCAGCCAACTTTGAATCAATTGAATAAGTTCAAACCTTACTTCCTACTATAGTAACAGCAGACCCACATGCACTTAAGACAGCTTTGACAAGCTCAAAAAATCCTGGCTAATATCAAATTGAGTTAACTGTGTAATGTGTGTTCAAAGAGAGCAGGCTCCTGTCCTTTCCACCCACAGAAAGACTGTTTTAGTGTTTCTTGGAGCTGCAGCTGCTTTAATGCACCAGTTGTGCACTTATGGTGTAAAGGCCTTGACTTTGATGCAGGGGTTTAATAAGTTATAGAGTGGTGTATTTTGGCTTTGTGTCTAACCCCTTGACCTTCATTGGCAACAAGAGACAATATCAGCAGGCCAGTGCTTGAGGCCTGTATTAGAGAAAAATGATAAGGTATAAATATCTCATAATCAAAGAAAGATTTATGGCACTCCTTGTTTTGTCTTGTGTGTATGGTGCATATTTGTCAGCACACTGGAAGTTCAGTAGACGAAACATGATAACTTATCTTTGTGTCTGATGCTTAAGCAGGTCTTTACATCTAATTGTCTTTCTCATGCAGAAAGATAATTGTAAACATTTAAAAATTAACATTGAAAAATAAATGTGATGTTTCCTGTCTTGCTGCAGGTGGTTTGTGTCTCCAAACATGGTGTAACTGAAATCTCTGATCCGTGAAGCAGCAGCATCCCGCTCGCACTGAGCCAGGATGTCCAGTAGCTCGGGCTACCCCCCCAGCCAGGGGAACTTCAGCAGCGAGCAGAGCCGATACCCACCGCATTCTGTCCAGTACACCTTCAGCGGCTCGCGCCACCAACAGGTAAAGCCTTCTGTGTTTTTTTTTTTTTTTTTGGAAGGGGCGGGGTCATTTTCTGGCTGTATTGGAGAGCTGCAGTGAAGCGATAACAGGAAGTGATGAAGAGAGTGATGCAACAAGGTCCCAGGCGGTATTGGAATCGGAAATGTTGCAGTTCATGGTCCGCTAAGTTAGAGTGGCATATCCATGGATCCTGAAATCTAAAATTTAGCTTGAGATGTTCTGCTATTGTGTGCAGGGTGTGACGTGAGGATATTAGGAAAAACTATTCAACTGTAACAGGAACACTGGTACTAAATTGAACTTAACTGTTTACATATCTGGAAATCAGATGCCTGTTTTCTCCTTTGAGAGAAATCAGGAGCCAAATGGAAGATGTTTCAGACTCTTTGGTTTCATGATAGCTCCTCCTAGTTTTAAATGATTTTGATTAAATATCCTTCTTTTATTTGCCTGTGTAGCTGGAGACTTTACTTCAATCCAGCAAATCAAATCTTGCATAAAGCAGTTACGTGTTGTTCTATCATATGCTGAGCAGGCGGTCACACAGGGCCTGATAGCATCCTGCTTTGCAAAACTAGAGCTGCAGACTCTGAACAACAACCCACATTAGCTTCCCTGCTAAAGTCTCCTTATCTAAGTTACATCAACACTTGTCTTGTCCTGCACATCAGCTTGTTTAGTGAGCCACCAAACAAACATTTGCTGTGGAAAAGTACACTGCTAAAATCAGTTAGCAGGCTTTATAGCCAAGTAGCTGTTAAGCTGCAGCCCATTAAACAGCGTGTAAACATACCTGGTGTGACCCCTCGCTAAGGTCTCACAGTCTGCCCATGACTTGCAGCTACACCATTTTGTTCTGTCTCCGTTCTGTATGTTGTAACTCCAGTATCCTGTTAGCTGCAGTCAGTCAAACCCAGGCACTATCATGCTCCTTTTAGCCCACTGACACAAAAAGGAGCATTTCATATATTGCGTGGGATGAGAACTTGTTGCAGTGAAGTGCAGTGGTCAAGTAACCTCTAAAATATGAAGCTCTGTGAACTAACAAGAGTTAGTTTGTACTAAATGTATGAACACGTTGTGAGGCAGTCTAGGAGGAAGTTGGGACAAATATTTTGAACAAGACTTTCGGGATGCACCTTAAACCTGTTTACCCGAATCGGTAAAGTGTGTTCGTTGACCTCTTCGCAATTGTTTCGCGGTTACATAGTGAAAATGAAACAGAGGCTGTGGCCTCACGTAGCTTTCCATGTTCTGTGTGACTTTAACTTTAGAGCTTTTGGTTTTTCAAACCTGACTGGAGCTGCATTTTTACTACATAGACAAACTGCAAGTGAAAAATGAAGTGTGACTGCATTTGCTATGAATTCCTTCCCTTCTATGGTGGCATCGTTGTTGGTTTGAGTCTAGTTTTAATAATGTTTTAACTCAAACAAATACTAATTTCATGTGAACGAAGACATTTTGAATTCAATATTTGTAGAACTGTGGCAGGTTTACATGTTTGTTAATCACACTGAAGTTGTAAGGAGTTTTTTAGTGCGTTAAACTGCAGTAAAGATGAATAGATGGATCATGGTGAGTAAATATTAGTGATATTCAGTTCAGTCACACTCTTGCAGCTCTATAATGTTTATATGACAGTGAATTCCTGCACACCTCACAGGTGTGTGCTCAGTTGTGAATATTGTTTGTTGGCCGTTTTGAATAACTTACTTCTTAGAAGCTTACTTTCACAGAAAATAGTCAGTGGTACATTTCTGGGCATTTGGGATTGTTTGCTTAAATCTGGGACAAAACTGCTGTTTGGAAATGTTTCCTGTAACTGCATTCGCTCGTTCAGGTTTGAGGTCACTCTGTGCTGATAACATTTATGTGTTCTTTACTCAGTAACTTTTTGATAAATGCTTTGGAGTATTTAAAGAAATGGTTTAATCAATTATCTTGACATCTCTTATATTAATTTTAGCTTCTCAGACATGGGCAATGCTACTGACTGTGGCCATTTCTTCATTGTCTGCTGACTAAGGAGATGTCCCACAGTGTACTATTACATACGGTTTTATTTCATTCATCTTTCTGATAAGCTTAGACATTGTGGTGTTGTGTTCTTATTCTAAGCTACACATATCTTCTCCTGTACCTGCTGATAAATGTGAGACCTTGTTACTTTAACAGATGAGGATAACTACAGTTGGTGTTAAGTATCCAGATGCTAACGTCGTGCCTGTGTCCTATATTCTGCAGTTGTTGAATGCTAAGAAATGCCCCATTTCCTTCATTTAGCACTGTTGCCTTTTATTAGATTGAGCACAGCAGAGATCTTAAATGAGGTGTGTGTGTGTGTGTGTGTGTGTGTGTGTGTGTGTGTGTGTGTGTGTGTGTGTGTGTGTGTGTGTGTGTGTGTGTGTGTGTGTGTGTGTGTGTGTGTGTGTGTGTGTGTGTGTGTGTGTGTGTGTGTGTGTGTGTGTGTGTGTGTGTGTGTGTGTGTGTGTGTGAGTTCCCCAGCTCAACTCCATCTGGAGCTCTTCAGACGACTTTTAACAGCGCTCGCAGCCCGACACACAGTCAGCGCTGTTACCTGTGCAATTAGGAGAAAACAGACTCCTCGGGTCACAGTTACATGTGTGAAGCTTGAGTGAAGTACCAACCACTACGCAGCCTGCATTAATTAAAACTGAAGTGTGTATGTTGCATCAGATGGGTGTGATACGTATGAGTGAAAAACGCAGAGAGTCGCCTGCTGTAGACGAAATTTGCTTCACTGTAAACACCATTCGGTTGTTGCATCCGTGAATCAGTGAAGTGCTTTTTGATAATGGTAACCTTGATCAGATTGCTTTATATGTGTGTGTACCTCTTGCTTGCAGGATTTCACCGTCCCAGACTATCGGACTCACATGCAGGATCCACAGGGTCGGAGAAGACCATCTTTACTGTCTGAATTCCACCCTGGGACTGAAAGGTAATGGCTTCACTTTATACATCTGACCTGCTGCCTAAATATCTAAAAGATCTGTGTATTCGCCATTCAGATTATAGAGCTCTTTAAATTCTGTGTTGTAGAGCAGTTTTTCCATTCGTAGCCCTCAGGGATGCCGAGGATAACCCTAGATTACAGTTTGGGAACCATTCATCCAGACAGCTGGATGTGAGTGCATCTGTAAAATGTGCCTTCTTGTTTACTTCTGTTCTTACAGGCCTCCAGAGAGACGCCATGGTTACGAACAGCAGTTTCACTCCGTCACAGCCCAGCCCGAACATGAAATCTTGGATTCTAAACGGCCTCGCATGGAGACCGTTTCTGAGTCCCACATCTCCCGCACCCCTCCCTCTGCTGGGGGTATGGTCCTGCCGATGGCCCACTCAGTACAGGACAGCCTCAGAGCCACTGTAGAGGTCAAAAAGGTGGGGCCCTTGATCCTCTTCACCTGCTTTTAAAAATCAAGAATTTACAGTTGTGTTTTTGTTCTCTAAAGAGACGCACTGAAAGGGATCATATTGGGGTTCAGTCTCCCCATAATGAGACAGAACTGTCTGTATGTTTTTATAATGTCAGCATGTGTTTGTTTTTACTGAGATCGATATAGTACACAAAATGTAGGACTTAAAGCGACGCTTCCTCACTAGTTGCTTTTTTGAAGTGTAAACAATATGTCATGAGACAGGACTCGTGTTTTAGTTTTTGCGATCTCAGTGAACCTTTTATGTTTTTTTAATAATCACACTAGGAGTCTCAGTTCACAGTCAAAGTGGAGTCCGCATCCTCAGGAGGACATACACTACACATGGGGGAAGAGCAGGACAATTCGCCTTCCAAACTATCCAAGGAGGAGCTGATCCAGAGTATGGACCGCGTGGACCGAGAGATTGCCAAAGTCGAGCAGCAGATTTTCAAGCTGAAGAAAAAGCAGGTTGGTTACCCGGCGAGACCTTTTGTCTCTGAATGTGCATCAAACACAATGGGCGTTATGTAAGAAAACTTGGCACAAGTAACAATTCCTCTAGGTTTTTTAGTTGAGCAATAACCCACGAGTTTACCAGTGAGGTAATTTAGAACAGAAATAATGAGTTTTTAAACCTCAAACATGGAAGGCTTACTGCTTTTATAAAATTATGTGCAATTATAAGCCACAATAACACAGTTTTAAGGGTCCTACTGTTGATTTATGTTTAGTTTCATAAGTGTAAATAATTAAAATTTGAACGAGCCGTTTTGACAGTGGCTGTATCTGAAATGGTTTTTACTTGCATTGCCGTCAGAGTTTCAGAGTCAGACATGACTGTGTTCTAGTATAATAGAGTGACATGGACGTAAATAAATATATAACTGGAGGAGAGTCATAACAGGCCAATGGTGTAGTCATGTCACTAATCTTTATTCTTAGCTTTGGCAAAATGTAATTTTGGGTTAAAATAATCTCAAATTTGATAGTTTTCCAGCAGTCTTTGGTGTTTTCTCCCTCCTGGGAAAATCTGGTGCTCAGTTTACTGCTAATGATAGCAGGCCCCATACAGTGTTACACTTCATATCTCAAAATTTCTCTCAATTTCTAGTACTGCAGGCTTAGTTTTTCATCATCCTATCTCCCCGTCTGGATTAGTTTGTTTTTAATCTAGTTTGTGGCTGTTTTTTTGGCTGCTATCTTTTTGGAATTCCGTCTCATTAGATAGGAATGTAAGCCGAGCTTTGCTGGGAGAGAGTACGTTTCAGTTTTTCAGCCTGCATTTTCCCAAATATTCAGGGATTTATTTGTTTATTTGAGGCATTTCAGGAAATCCTAATCTCATCCCTGTAACCTGGTAGTTTACATAACCTTTTAACTTGTTTAACACTGACCCATCAAACACTCACCGGTTCAGCTCGTCTGTCAGCATCAGAATGGCTTTCATGCATGGCCATCGTTCATTTCTGTAAAAAAAAACAAAAAAAAACAGCAAAAAAACCCAACAATCTTATACTAGAAGAGAATAGAGAATAATCTGATAATACCTGCACAACTCAGCAATCAGAAGCTAAGATCACAGTGTAGATTACCTGCAAATCCAATTAAACCAGCACCTTTATTGCAGTAAAGCTAGCGATGTAGCAGTTGAGCAGCTATGAATCCAGACTGCGTTAAGCTGCGTTCACACCAAAAGCGTCTGACGCGAATTGAGCAGCAAGTCATACATAGAAAATCAATGTAAATGGCGCGATAACACGCAATTTCATATCAGGCGGCGCGAATGAAGCGTCTGAAGCGGCGCAAATAAAGTTGGAAAAATTGAACTTTTCAGGCGACATCGCGCCGCGACATCCAATCAGCGGTGAGTTTCTCCCGACGTCACATCCGTGACGCAAGCGCGAATGAAGCGATGATCCAAAAATTGATATTTATGATCAAGCGGCGTGACAGAAGCGATTCAAGAGATTTTTTCGCGTCCAAACGCTTTTGGTGTGAACGCAGCTTTAGCGTCGCCAGCAATTCACACGGGTCACACTAGTTGCTGTAATAACATATAATTACCATTATCAGTGGGAAGTCAGTAGCCAAGGAGTGACACAAAACACCCTCTGCTACAGTTCCCCAATTGTCGTCACAACTGTCGTAACATGATGAAAACACCTAAGCGAGACTGGTCAGACAAGTATAAAACCCAAAAGCACGTCAGCCTCCTCTGGGGGAGGGACTTTGGAGGCAGGGCAGGAGTGCAGTGGAGAGGGAGGGGGAGGGATCTGAAAGTTGTACTTCTTCAAATTTGATGCTAAGTCCTCTCTCTCCTCAAAGTTACCGACTGTAGCTTTAACCTGTAATGAGTTGAAGCACTAAGCGGGTAAGTTAGCAAGGCACACCTGCTGTTGAAATAAAGTTGGCTACTTGCCTGGAAAAGTCCAATACTTTGTAGTTGTAGTTTTGGCGAAACTCCTGCCACTGAGGACGGAATTGTGTCTCCAACTGACAGGTTACGAGGCTACTCTCATGCGCGGGACAGCACTGATGCTAGCTAATACTAACAACATACACAAATTGCATATTTAGGAAAGAAGATGGAAAAGGAGATGACTTCTGGGTGCCAGGCCCCTTTATCAGGTTGCGTCACCCAGGCAACACGTGATTTATTGGTATTATGTCTCGACCTCCTGGCATGTGTGTGATGCATATTCAACTGTTTCATACCGTCTCTGGCATCCATCCAGAATTCATAGAGCCTTAGTTACATTTGTAACTCTTACAACAGATGACATATAAACAGACCATACATATTTAATTGATTCATATTTAGATGAAAGAATGTCCCCCATATTTTTACTGTGTACTATGTGTCTTGTCTTGTGTACTATTGATCAAAATATTTTGTGTTGGTGTTGTCTCTTAGCAACAACTAGAAGAGGAAGCAGCAAAGCCAATGGAGCCAGAAAAGCCAGTGACCCCTCCCCCGGTGGAGCACAAGCACCGCAGCATAGTCCAGATCATCTACGATGAGAACAGGGTTAGTCGTCTGCTGCAAACATCAAAACACACCAGCAACAAGCATTTGTTCTTCTCACTTCTCTTTTGTCATTTTGTTTGTGTTCTAAATAATTCCTGCTTTTTTTGTTTTTAATCATCTTTGTGCTCCCTCAAAGTTTTTTTTTTCTACCAGCCTGGGTTAGAACATGTATTTTCACTGCATGTGTCAGCAGGGGACAACCACACTCTCCTGGTCCTGTTTAACTGCATGGTTGACCACAGTTAACCAGTGACGTGTCCTCTCAAACGAAGCTGTGTCTTGCACCCAACTGATGGCTGAACATGTGTTTTAATGTCTCACGTGGTTTAGTGTTTAGTTTCACTTTGTTCTGTTTGTACATTGAAAAATCAGCCCTATTTTTCCTCTTAATTGACTGGAACTGTGTTAACTTACTGCTGATACAAACCCAACATTTCTTGCCGTTGCTCCGTCACATTAAAGTTGACCAATGGTGAACCAGCAGGAGGCTTTTAGTGTGGAGCAGCAATAACCGCAACTACCCAACACTTTCAACACTATTTGTTCAGCGGGTCTGTTTTAAACCTTGCAGGGAGGAACAGTTCAACTAGAGACAACACTGTAAACTGTTGGATAAAGAGCTGCAAATGACCAACTGTGTGTGCGAAGCAGTATATCTACAACACATTGTCCATGACTTCTACCTTGCTGTGCTGTGGGAAAACAGTCACACCAAGAGTTTTCTCTCAGCTCAGCATGAGTTTCCCCACCCCTGTCAAAAAACAGCCTGTGGTGCAGCAATGTGTTCATTTTCAAAAACGATTTTGGGCGTCTGCTGTGTGTTGTGATATGTTGGAATGCCTTGTGGGTTTTTTGCATCATTAATGTTTTGAAGGCAGTAGTGTGAGAAAGTTAGTGTGTATCTTCGTCGAATATTTCTCATATTATTACGTTACCAATAGTAATGTTGTTTAACTTTGTTTTACTCAATTAAGAATACACGTGACGAGAAGTTAAGTGCAGAGGCAGGGCTCATTATCTGTATTTCAGCCGAACAATAGCAGAGTGGGTGAGTGAGTGAGTGTGTGTTTATGGAGGTCACTGTAGTTCATGTCCGTCAGACAGTGTTGTGGTAGGAGAGTGCTGGGACACGCCTTCCTTCCCAGTCAGCCATTAACCCTTTAGGCTGTAAAGCTGCTCCAGCTCTGTGCACAGCATTTAGACCATGGTTGTTTGTCTTAGATGGAGGCTTTTAAAAAGGAAAAAAAAGGTATTCAACATCTTAGTGATGATCTTGAATAAGTTGACAGTCTGCTCTGATCCAGGAAATCTGTTGTTGCCAACCCTATTAATTATGCTACAGTGGGAACATTCTTTCTTCCTTTTTAATTTATTTTTTTCTTGTATCCTTTCAGGCGAGTGCAGCTGCTCAGTTTTTTAAATGTTTCAAATGCAGAAGCTCACACATCAAGAACAAACTAAATGCACCCAAAAATGTTGAAGAAAGCATCCATTTTGTCTTTGTCAGGACTTTAAGTTATTGAAGTTCATTTTGAACTCAAGATTATCCTGAATTTTTTCCCTTTTTATAGTTAGTCATAAATTATAAAATTGAAATTGCTGTAAAATTGAAGCCTCCCTTTTATGCTATAACCAATTCAAATGTCTCAAATATTACATCTCTATGAGTAAAACCAAGATATATTATGACTAGGTGAAAATGTCTAATTTATTAATTTGCAGGGTATTTTGTTATTGGTAGGTCTTTTTAAAAACTTTTTTCTTTTTCGTCTTTTCTTTTTAGAAAAAAGCTGAAGAGGCCCATAAAGTACTTGAAGGTCTTGGCCCTAAGGTTGAGCTGGTATGTTATATAATGCTTAATAACATGTTTTGTCCATGCATGAGCTTTAAGGAAGAAGTAATGCTTACATCAGTAGCAGGTTAGATATTACTCCCTGCCTAATGGCAAATGACTAATCCTCTGCTTGTGTCTGGTCTTCTCTTTTGCTTAGCCCCTGTACAATCAGCCGTCAGACACAAAGGTGTACCATGACAACATCAAAACGTGAGTATCTACAGTGTCTGTAACCTAGATTTGCATTAGAAGTGCAAGAACAGCGTAGGAACCGTCTCAGTTGGAGGTAATACTGACCTCAGCAAGATAAACCCTGCTCATAAACCCGTCTTATCTGATTTGCTGCGTCACCCGACTGAATTGCCCTACTGACACCAAGGAGAGTGATTGAGAAAGGAAGTTAAAGAGCATACTTGTGTCTGGGTGAGGTGTGTTTAACGTAGAGGGTTGTGTTTGCAGTTGAAGGCCAGGCCGTCTAAGATTTAAGAACCCTTATCAGCATGTACCTTGAGAGTGGCCCATCTGAGTCAGTCTTTTATCATGACAGAGACCACCTCTGTGTGAATCTGCTGTACAAACGCCACACTTTCAGGGTCAGCTCTCACTATTCTCTCCCCACAGCCGCCATCATGTGTAAACAAATGAGTTCCCAGTATTTTGTACCTGCCACTGTGCAAATAAACAATGTCCATGATGTTTTTTCAGGGGTGAAACAATAATCAAGCTTACCTCCTCAAAGAATTTACTTAGGAACTAGTGCTAAAGTAACAAATAACTCCTGCCTTTACTTTAAAAAATAAAAAAAAAGATATGCAATTTTATATGCTTTCTGGAAAATGTGTAAATATTTTTTTATAATGATAACTACAATATCTCCCTTTCACTGAATAAGTGTTCTTTTCTTTTAGCAACCAAGTCATGAGGAAGAAGCTGATTTTGTTTTTTAAGAGGAGGAACCACGCTCGTAAACAAAGGGTAAGTGTCCCTGCTGTTAAAACATAGTGGAAGCTCCAGGTATTTGTGAGTGTGGTACCATATCATATCTGCCTGTTTGCATTAACATGACCTCAGCTGACACGGGGGAAATATTATTGGTCTTGTTAAAGGTTTTGATACGCAGCATTTGTTTACCTAAAGCTACAGAGTATTGACATAGTCTGGGTACACTGCAAAAATTCAACAAACAGCAGTTTTTATGGTTTTAACATTTGTGACGGTTCATTCATGAGTCTCACGCTCAGAGAGGAGACAGTCTTTATATTACACATGAAGAATTTGCTCAAATATGAAATGTTCGTGGTTTGAACGTCCAAGTTGTTGGACAGAGTGTCAAATACTAGAACTAACTAAACATTTAATGATCATTTTATACAATACAAGAAACTCCTGTAATTCCCAAGTCTCATGTATATAGTGTGACATTTTTGTCAGTCTACAATAAGGGTGGAACGTAAGGCTGGGCGATATGGACAGAATCAAATATCACGATATTTTAGACCAAATACCTCGATATCGATATTGCAACAATATTATAGAGATGGCTGTTGATGCTTTAACAAAATATTTACACTATGAAATGTTTGATAAATAATCATCAGTAATGTGGATATAATGACAAAGTGGGTAAAAGGTACATAAAAGAACAGCTATAACGATCTGTTTAGAAAATAATATATTTTACTGTAATGCAGCTTTAAAACCAGGAAAAGACAACTCTGACATATTACGATATCCAAAGTCTAAGACGATATCTAGTCTCATATCACGGTATCGATATCATTTCAATATATTGCCCAGCCCTAGTGGAACGGTTCACAAAATACAAAGTTGGGTTCATATCACCGTTTTGGGGTCACGGTTTTCAGGTTGTTTGTTCTTTTCTGGGGGGTGTTTACACTTCATTTGTCAGTTTTTTAGACTCGATGACATCATCAAGGCAAGAGCGCAATACTGATTAATACAAAAATCCTTAGTAGTTTAACACTAACCAACAGTCATTTATCAAGGAAACTTATACATTGACGGAGGAAAAGATAATAACAATATAAAGAGCTGTCACATGAAGACCATCGTGCATGCATGCTCCATAATACATTCATTAGTTTTCTGAAGTTATTTTTTCAATATGCGCAATGATGGTCATGAACCAAATTTCATGTCGATCTGTCCACCGGTTGTTAAGACATTTCACTCACAGCCACAAATGTAAACTTTATGTGGGCTACAGGAGAAGTTTCGGGCTCACCAGAGTCAGTGCTATTCTCTGGGGAGCCTGAATGTCTCGACAAAATTTCATTGCAGCCCATATAATAGTTGCAGAGTTATTTCAGTCTGAACCAAAGTGGTGGACTGACCAACAGACATGACATAGAGGCATGCCGCTAGTCATGTACTTGTGTATTACCAGTATGGGAAATGCCTCGGTTTCCCCTGTTTAAAAGAATGTTGTGAGCCAAAACCTACTTTCATATTCAGTAGAAAAATAAATATTGTTACATCACAGAGCAGATATGTTACCCAATGACTGTCTGTCTGTCTGACTTTCTTATCAGTAACCAGTAAGTTACAAATTTCAGAATCTACCTACGTAGAAGCATTTTGCTCTTTTTTTGTATTGCAATGGCTCAGTGAGTCCCACCTTTCTCTGGCTTTTCCCTGTCAGGGTCAGACAGACCTTTTGGACTCTGAACAATGGCAGAGTGCACATGGCCTCATGCCAAGAGGAAGGTGAATTGTTTGTCTGTCGCAGCAGAGAGTGGAAACGAGGCTGTATTGTCCTCCCAATACAGGAATCTTTCCATATCTTCACTAAACTTTTTAACTCTTACACCTCTGAAAATGAGTTTTGTTTTTATTTTTATTTTTTGATACACTAAAGTGCAGTGTTTATTTTTCAGTAAATACCAAGTCAGATCTTTTTGTGTTTTTTATCTTGCTCCTGTAGAATTACAATTTATGAGGCCAGTTTTTGTATAAAAACATACAGTACATGTACAGCACCAGTTAAAAGTTTGTACACACCTTCCCACTCACTTGACTGGTGCTGTCTGCGCTAATTGAAAAGTAAGCTTCTGTAACCAAATATTGGTTATGGCAGTGAGTTTTTGAAAGCAATTTGTAAACAGAAAATAGTTGCATCAGAACAAGCTGTTCCTGGGTCAGCACACTGAATTAGGCAACGTGAAAGACAGGCACAAACCCACAACAAACACAGGCAGCTCCTGAACAGCTTGTACTCTCTGAACTCCCAAGTCTCTGTAGCCCGTCTGGAGTTGCGGTTACTTTTGTTATGCTCACTTTCAAACATGACACTGATTTCATTTTGAACCAATAAAAAAACATGCACTAAAACATTCATGTTCACCTTCAGCCAACAGAGACATGAGATAAGTTGTGGTTATTGTTGCTAGGTAATGGTTAATTAATAATTATGTTTCCATTATTTGCATTTACTTTGGTTCTGTGCTTGTTCTATCAACATACTACATTTAATTTACCTCCAACAAATGGAGCTCTGTCCAATACCTAATCAGAAACTGAAGAATGTATTTCTCACCTCAAGAATCTGCCCTACCCTTCATTAGGGATGGGCCATATATCGAATATGCTCGATGTATCGCGGCTTGTTCTACATGGGAGATTGTAAATGACTATCGCAAACATCAAATAGAAATAGTCATGTAGAGACCCGTTTTGACATTTTTTCTCTCTTTCGCTCTCCCTTTCACATACATACATTGCACACACTCGCTCACCCATTCAGATCACTCTCCTGGCCGAGTGTGTGCAAAGTATGTAGGTGAGTGTGTGTTTTTGTGTCTGATCAGTAACGGTGTAACTTTCCGCTAACTGTTGATCGGATGGTTCAAGTTCACAGCACTGTCATTCATTATAACATGCTTTATTGAACTTTATTCTAACAGTACGTTATTACATTTTATTGTAACAGTTGTATATTTAGTAGTGGAGTATTTTAGTAGTCTAAAAGAGATTTAAAAATATCAAGATATATAGTGTATCGTGATATAGCCTATACATATTGCAATATTATTTATAGGCTATATCGCCCAGGTTTATATTAATGCTTAATGTAAACCGCTGAAACAGTGTAGCAAAACCTTGTACAATGCTGTGATAACAATATAGCAACAGAAGATCTCATTACCCTTTTAATCCTTATTACAGTCAGTAGTTTAAGAATAAAGCCAACATGCAGGCAACTTCTGATACAGCTGTACATTTTTCATGTTGTGTGCACAGGAACAGAATATCTGCCAGCGCTACGACCAGCTGATGGAAGCTTGGGAGAAGAAGGTGGAGCGAATGGAGAACAACCCCAGGCGCAAAGCCAAGGACAGCAGAACACGGGAATATTACGAAAGACAATTTCCTGAGATCCGCAAGCAGAGAGAGCAGCAGGAGCGCTTCCAGAGGTAACAGTCTTCACCTGTCACTGGTCAACACTGTGACACTGTAGCATTGTGTGGGTTTATACACATTTGGCTATGATTGGCTCGCGGTTCAGGATCACACGGGTGAACTTCCCATTTTGCTTTACAATCTTCCTCCTCTACCCCATATTGGTTTACACAGGAAAGAGGTGGACTTTGGTGAGTGCCACATAGAGCTGCCGTGGTAACGCAATCACGTCACGCCCACCGCAGACTATAACTGATCACTTCACTGCTGAGTGAGCAGCTCAAGTGATGCGACTGCAGTTATTCTCTCAGGCTCCACATAAAGAATGATGTGCTAAGACATTTAGAGGCATCAGACATAAAGTTGTAGACGGGAATAAATGCAAGTTAACTGTTTTGGACCGAATATATGAGTTTTTTTTTCCACTTGTAATACGCCTGGAAAAGTGGGGTTGTGTTCAGGGTCTAGACAATAATGTGTTCATCAGATCTTCTTTTTGAATGGATGAAGTTTTGCATTATGGGTTGTTTGTAGCCTTCATGTTGCTAGGCTAGTGAGTGTCTTAGAGTCTGTTTTATAATGAGTGTGTGTTTCGTTAGTCCAGTTTAACCTACAGGACTTTCTGAAGGCTCATGTAAAGTGTTTTTTTGCTATGAGGGAAATAAATTCATGATGAGTGAAAATGAGTCCAAAGCGTCTTCCAATGTCTCTACTGCAGAAATGGAATATGTCGAGCTGCCAAATACCACTGTCACAGATGATAAGCAGCTCAAAAAGACAAACGGGCAGTCGTATAAATACTAACTGCCAGAGAAAATCATTTTTGACCGTTTCCAAGAGCCTGATAGGAGAGTGTGTGAGTATTTAACTATACTATGATGTAGGTTATATTTAAAAAAAAAAAAAGAGAAAAGAAAACAGGTGTTGGAAAAGGGCTGGGAGAGTTGTCTTATAATCAGGATCGCCTTATATTTGGGCCATATAATATTTAGGAACCAATTATTTTCCAACATAATTCCAACTGAGGTATAATTTTAATAATGGCGGTTACAGCAACAGTTTGAATTTGTGCGAGAGAGAAGCAGCCAAGGCCTGTATCCACACCCGGATAATAAAATTGTCTCCTCCAATTTGAAAATGCCTGTTCAACTATCACCTAAATGGAGGACACTAGGTTGTGTGCGGTGGCCTACTTTGGACGGAGACATTGGCTGTCTGGGTGCTTCTGGGCAGGGTGGGAGACAGGGACAGGGTCCAGCGTCTGGTTGTTCCTGGCTCTGAAGTTTTTGTGCTTTCACTGAAATCTCCAAGTAAGAGTTTTCATGTCAGCACTGTTTATGCAGACTGCTAGACCGTGAAAGAGGAAGCAAGTAATAACTGGTCAGAGCGAGACTTTTATTCATTAATAATGGGTACAATGATCCTGTTTGTTAACAGAGCTCTGACAATGTCCAAAACCTGTCTCCTGTTGCTCATGTTAGCAATTTGACTCTGGTTTTGTTTGGAAAAGAAACAACTGTGAAAAAAGTCACGAAAACTTGGAAAACGTTATTTCCTTTTACAAAGAAACGGACAATGCAACATTTAAAATACATTTGTATCATTGTTGTATTTGTAACACAATATGTCTCTGTTTTCCACAGGGTCGGACAAAGAGGAACTGGCCTTTCTGCAACAATAGCAAGAAGCGAGCATGAGATTTCAGAAATCATAGACGGCCTTTCTGAGCAGGAGGTGGGTTTTATTTTATTTGGAACTGTTGCTGTATTGACTTTTTTTTTTCTCTTTACCACACAAATTAGCGAAGCCATTCAATCCTTTGTGGTAACCACCATAAAAAAATAATTCATACCTCAGATGTTATAAAATAATTGTTTCCTAAATACCACATTGGCCCGAATATAAGCCCACCCTGATTATTAGATGACCCCCCCCCTCCCCTCTTTTCCAACACCTGTTTTTGGAAAAATACTTTTTGCTCTTGGAAACGGTCAAAAATGATTTTCTCTGGCAGTTAGCATTTATACTACTGCCTGTTTGTCTTTTTGAGCCGCTTATCATCTGTCACAGTGGTATTTGGCAGCTTCACATATTCCATTTCTGCAGTAGAGACGTTGGAAGATGCTTTGGACTCGTTTTCACTAGTCATTAATTTAATTTCCTGCGTGGCAGAAAGCTCCTGCAGGTTAAACTGGACTTTAACACACTCACTGTCAACATACTTTAAGACACCTGCTAGCCTAGCAACATGAAGACTACAAACAACCCATAATGCAACACTCACACTGATGTTTTATCCATTCAAAAAGAAAATCTGTAGGAGACATGTAATTGTCTAGACCCCAAAAAATAAGACAACACCACTTTTTCAGATCTATTTCCACAAAAAATAAACCCACTTATATTCAGACCAATACAGTAAACTTTTCAAATACATTTATTCCTGCAGTAGTCTATTCTATATAGCCTCTATTGTCTAAATGTCTATCATTCTAGTATTGTCATTAAGAGGCTAACTTTGCAGCAGGAATATTGGTCGGCATTCGGCAGGCGCTTCATTCTTTATGTCAATCATGAGAAAACTAACATCCCATCACTTAGGCCACTCACTCAGCAGTGAAGTGGTGATCAGGTTGAGTCTGCTGTGGGGGTGACGTGATTGTGTTACCGCAGCAGCTCTAATCTAAAGTTCCTTTTTAAATATATTACAGTGTAGATGTGAAAGTACAAACCTAGATGACAACACCCTGAGAAGTGGCAACTCTCTTATCTCATCTTGAAAATATATAAATATATATATATATATATGCAGAAGTCACAACGGCTGGGAGCACATTTCCATAAGCAGCAAGACAGTATATTGTATTAGGGAAAACCTAGTCTTTTCTTGTTGAAAAGCAGTTTCCCAGCTGAAGTGTCTCTCATTTCAGTGCTTTCACAGCCTGAGGATGGAAGCAGAGGTATTGAAATTTCAGAATGATTTGTAACGTATTTCGATCGATGGTCACTTTTGCTGTCCGTGTTCCACAGAACAACGAGAAGCAGATGAGACAGCTGTCAGTCATCCCTCCCATGATGTACGACTCCGAGCAGAGGCGGGTGAAGTTCATCAACATGAACGGCCTGATGGACGACCCGATGAAGGTGTACAAAGCCCGGCAGTTCATGAATGTGTGGACCGAACACGAAAAGGAGATCTTTAAAGAGAAGTGAGTTTTAGTTTCATTGCAAGAGATGTCAGCTTCCACCTGTAAGTCCGTATTAAAATGTGGTTTATAAACCTTAATAAACCTTAATGCTATCTGTCACTTGCACTGTATATATTTTTGGCTTTAGCATATGAATAATTACTGGCATCTCTTTGCAGGTTTGTCCAACACCCCAAGAACTTTTGCCTGATTGCCTCCTACTTGGAGAGAAAGGTAAACTACTGCTGGTATTTTCACATCTGGTGCCTATTTTTGAAATTTACAGAAGGATTTCATACTATTGATCTAATTTGGGCAGTCTATTAAAATGCCTCACTTCCCTAAAATCAGACAATTTGAGACCTAATTAGGATTCAGGACCATAAAGCTCTATGTGGTGAATTTTTCATCAATGTTGTAGTGACATTGTACAGGTTGCAATGAAGTATTTAACTTAACTTCAGCTTCACTTTATTTTAATGGCACATTACCCAAAGACTCTCTGTTCACACAAGTAAAAAACAAAACAACATTTATCACAAGACCCTTCAGAAATACTAGATTTTTTCATGTAGTGGGCAATGAAGTGATTATTTGTTCATAATGAACATAAATCCTTCCCCCATTTGCCCTATATGTATCAATTCCAGCATCCAATTTTACATCTTGATAAGGATAACCCAGTTTGGTTTGTGGTTTCAGGCTCTGTGAGGCAGTTATAATTAAAATATTGATTGCAAAAGAGAAACACACATGAACTCTTTGAAAAAAAAACAAAACGATGCACGTTGCCTCCAGTTTCGGTGCCATCTGCTCATATTTACACGCCATTCTTCGTTTCAGTGTGTTGCTGACTGTGTCCTGTACTACTACTTGACCAAGAAGAACCACAACTACAAGACGCTCGTGAGGCGGAACTACGGGAGACGGAGAGGAAGGAACCAGGTAAACCTCTGACTTTGTTAAATATTTGTTCCTGCTGTGGTTGACGAGATGCTGGGTATCTCCTCTTTGTATTCAGAGCATGAAAGATGACGTTCAAGTTAATTTAGATTTAAAAAATAAATCGACAATGTGTCTGCCGTCTTAGACCTGACCTAACTTTCTAAAGTTCTAAAATTGAAACACCGTTGTCAGTTGACTGTGAGGTGTGATCGTTTCACATGAGTCTGCAGCATTTTGGTTCAAATTTGACTCGCCTGTTTCATGTCTTGTCGTCAGATTGAGAGTACATTTTAAGTGCGACGAGAATATACATCTACTGTATATCACACATGTGCAACACCTTTTTCTACAATGTTAATTGCTAATGATTTGACCCCTACGTTGCCGACACTATTCATGGGTCAGGGTAAGCAAAACAGGAAGCAGAGTAAGCACTCCCAACATTTTCTTCAGTTATAAGCAAGCAGCCCTTGGATTATTGTGAGATGGCTACAGTTTGACTTGCTTTTCTGTTAATTATCCCAAAGACGTATTTGCATGTTGATTTTCCGTTAAATATTAAATGGAGCCTATAATTATATAAATAAGAGTTTAGACATTCTGGATAATGTTTCCCAGGATGAGGAAAACTTTTGCACATTTGCAAACTTCAGCTTGATGAAAGTTTAACTGAGCCTGACAAGCTGAAATATCCACACTGTACAGAGGATAAACTAGAAGTAACAATTAACAAAATACAAATTAATTATCTTAATTTATAAATATGCAGTTCTATAAAAAAATAGAAGAAAAAGCAGCAATACTGAACAGTTTCTCTGCATTATTCGTCTTTTAGATTTTTGATGCTTTGATGATGATAATAAAAACTGCAGATGCCTCTCCCTTCAAAGCCTCTGTTTTAAATCACTGTCAGACCTGGAATATGAACTTCGTCAACTCCTGAGTTAAAACTGTGGAGATATGTTATTGCACACAGGTTGTTATTGAGGGTTTTATATAATTATTATCTTTACACCAAATTCCATTACAAAAGAAATCACCAACTCACCAAGTTGGTGATTTTGGCGGACTGAATACTTCAGGCTTTCGGTGGCTGTTTTTTCCTCACTTTATTGATGCCACGGTCCTTGTACAGGACATTCTGTCTCCGCTTCGAGTACGTCCACTGAGGAACACAATGGATTTGTTGTGGACCGTTTCTTTATATAGGAAGAGGTGGAGGGCACAGAAGTTCATGATTACGTCTCGAACACAAAGATGTTTTTTTCTTACTTCTTACACAGTGTCTGGTACAATTTCTTAATGGGTGAGTCACCTCTTGTTAGTTTTTTAAAACTTTTGAACTATTCATAGTATAGACCTCAGCACTATAGTATAGTGCTTGTCCATTTCTGTGTGTGGAAAAATCTGTCTGAACTTGCACATTTTCAGCTAATTGAAGAAAACGCTGTCTCTATGTATTTTGGAGTACACTGTCGTTTCATATGGTGGATAACCCCCTTGCTTTTTTATTTATTTTGTTACAACATCCACACATAGCCAGAATAACATGAAATACTTTGTTTTTATTGTTAAGCTTCCAAGTTACTTTTTCTGAATTGGGTTTCGTTCAAGAGATTAAAATCTCATAAATGTCTTTTCTTGGGTGGAAAATTTGACAAATGAGACAGAATATTGAACATGGTTCCGACACGTGTTTGACGATACACATGAGACTGTTGAACATGGATAAATACCAGGTTGTGGATATCTGCAGTGCACTGGATAGCGGGGTTGTCATGTTTTATAGTCATTAAAGGTGTTTCCAACAATATTGTTTTGACAGCTGAAATTTTAACATGACAGGTGGTTCTTTTAATATGATTGGACCACCAAAATAAAACATAGTTGGTCTGTGGGTCGTCACTTGAATGTGAAAAAAGGGTCTAAGATGGATTCCATGGTCTTAGGAGTCAGGTCAGCTGCTTAAATGGCTTTATTGCTTTTTCCAACCCCTTCCTGTGGTTGTTGAGAATGTAGTCAATACTTTCTTTTTCTTTTTTTTTGCCATTTGGAGTAATCCACATTAGGATGTAGTGGATTTGCAAGCTACTGGTGTGACTTAACAACTGCAGTTCGAGCGAGTAGAGTGAGTCATTAAGAGAGGGAAGGAAGAGGACAGTGAGCAAAAAAGCAAGAGCGGAGGAATGTAGGGCGAGCGAGTGAAACTGAGGGAAAAAACCCTCTGTGAGACAGAGTCAGCGCTGGCAGCTTATCCGCTGAGTGTGTGCTGTTGTGTTTTTTTTTTTTCGTTTTCCATTTCCTCTTTCTTCTGTTCCTATGAGAGAGAGAGAGAGAGAGACAGAGAGAGAGAGAAAAAGTCCCCCCCTCTCTGAAACAGCAGAGTTGGTACAGCCCAGCCATCTGACAGGCCCAAAAAACTCACTGTGCTGCTGTGAGTGCCAATCAAAGAGGAGTGCTCGGCAGGGATTACCTTGAGTGACCCTGCATAGATTAGTGCGTGCATGTGAGATGGACAATTCTTTGGGCGGCTTAAGCGGCCTGATGACACGCTTTCCCGGAATATGTGTGGCGGTGCCGTGGCCCGGCAGCCCTTCTAAGGAGCTCTGCTATGGTGCTGTCCTGCCCCTCTACTGCTACCGTTACCACCGCTATGGAAGTACCGGAGGTTAAACTCTCATTTACAACACCAGTAAGCTGTGGCTCACAGCAGAGAAAAGGGTTTTTTATGATCAGCAAATGAGCTTGCAGGTATGTCAACCAGCTTTCAAACCACAGTTTTTTTGCTTTGTTAGTTGTTACCACACTCACCCCCGCTTTTTTTTCTCCCTCCTTGTCCTGTATCTGCTCGTTTGTTACTGTGTCGTATTTTTTTTTTTATTGCCCTGTCGCTTTTGGTAGTTCGTTTCTTAGCCTCCATATTTACTTGAGGCTTGTAGGCAGTTAAACTCGGCTATTTTAGGGTAGATTTTTCTAGGACGTGCAGAGTCAGACATGGTTTTTAATTTAACATTCGAGCCAAGGCTATGTGGTCATTCACGTATGAATTCATTTATGAAGTAGGGTTGGGGTATTGCCCCATTTTGAGTAGAAAAAAAGTATGTTTAGTTTTACTGTCATACTTTGTAGCGTATTAGACAAGATCAGACTGACAAAATGTGCCTCAAACATTGATGCCCCTCATGTCAGCTGACTCTTATTGACTGCACTTCTGACCTAAATGAATATTCAGCCTCGGCAACAATAAGCATCGATACGGTGCTCGCATTCTTGTGGAAGCCTACACCAGCTACGACGCCCCACCTCCCCCCTCCCCCACCCCCACCCCCTTCACTGTCTATGCGACCATTTCATTGGTTATTGGTAAGTTGAACTCGCGCCTTGACTCGACTGGTTGTGTCTGAGGGTCTTTTTGGCCACGCTGCTCTGTTATGACAAAAACAAAGCACTTAAGTGAATGCAGCCTGTATATCTATCAGCTGGCAGCTCCACCCATAACAAAACAAAAGTCTTGACTTCACAGTAGGTCTTGCTGCATGAAAGAAACAGTTTCAATATGTTATTTTTCTTTTGCTTTTTATGCAGTTTTGGAAGTAATGAGGACCAGCTGTAATTCAGTGCTGCATGCTATGATGTTTATTTTATGATTGTCATAATGAATGTTTATTATTGTGTAATATATATCTATATTTGAACCAAGGGAGGTGCAGTCATTCAGTTTTATGCTTTAACTTGTTGCTTGTGGACCTCCAGGGCTGCAGTATAAATACAAAAGGGTTTTTCTTATTCCAGTTTGAAATGAATTATTTTCAACTGCCGTATTTTGATTTGTTTGGCAGTTCGCACAGCACCGCATTTTAATAATGTGGTAGTTGACTTGGATACCCCTTAATCATATATTTGAATTGTGGCTATTGCAGTAATCAGAATAGTCAGTATTAGACAAATAAGCTCAAAAACAGACATCATATATCCAGACCAATATATACATATTATTGTGAGCTTCTCTCATTTTATGGGTCTTGGAATCGTTGTTGTCGATGTTGGAAAAAATGAAAGTGCTTATCTCTTCATCAGCCACGTCAGGAGAACCAAAAACAAATGTGAAAAAAATAATTTGCTCCATTAGAGGAAGCCAATGCAGGAGTTACAGCTGCAAGACTGCAAAAAAATCCAGTTTTTCCATAAAGATATCTTCAGTTTTATCTCATCTCTTGTTTAAAAAAACAAACTCCTGAGCTACAGTCCACATTTTCTCGTTCAACTTGCTAGCACAACACATCAATCAGAAGAGCAGAACGCAGAAAAGTCTAGAGCATGTGTTTTTGGTAAAATGACAGAATGGTAACTCAGAAGAATATGAGCATTTATAAAGAAAAGTGAGATAAACTTTGCAAGCTACAAGAAAAATATTACACAGTTTAATTTAGTTGGTGGCGTTTTGAAAAATATCATTTTTATTATTATATTATAATCAGAATAACAGAAAGGGAGTAAATAATATATAATCTGGATACCTCTGTTCTTTGTTGCCAGGGTCCAAAATGGGGAAATGTTCCCTTTTTTTAATTCCCTGCCAGTAAAGTTTATCAAGCAGTCAAGTAAATTTCATTGGTTTGTAGCACAAATGATGAGCCGTTTTTCCTCTGCAGAGCTCCCAGTAACCAGGGCAACCATTGCTAATGCGTGTTGGGTTTTTTTTGCTCCAAATATTACTCTCTTCTTTTACAGTTATTTTTGACAGTAAAATGTTGGTTCAGGATTTAATATTACGACCAGCAGAATTGCACATTTTATCCAAAATTAATGCAATGTATTCTGTATTCTTTTCACTTTTCCTCATTTTAAAGAGACATTCTGTCCGAGTAATTGTCTTTCAATGATTGCAATAACTGTAATGAACTATAAGGATAGAGGTGATGCATAGTCATAATTTAGTAGTTTTTTCCCCCATTTCCTAGTCCTGCAGTGGAATCGCTTGAAGCAAGAATGAGAGATTCCTCCGGTGGCAGAAGTTTTGTGGTAGGAAAGGGAAGATTGACTTGTGGCTCTGTCATTTCCTAAATCAAACAGGACTTGTGAATCAGCAAAAGAGGGGAGAAATTAAAACTCTCAAAATATTCAGGCCAGGTCAGGAAAGAGCTTCATTTAAAAAACACTGAAGAACCGCAGAACCACAGGGCCTCATTGACTTTTGGAGAACATCTGTGTATAGGCTCTTTACGCAGTGTGGGAGAAGAGGCAGGAATGCCACGGCTGTCTGACCACCTCCAAAGCAAACACAAGCGCTCCCTGACCCAACCAGAAACAGCGTCTCACTGAAAAGAAGTACGGGGGAGAATAACTCGACCCCTAAAACAGAGCGGTCTCCTCTGCAGAAACGTCTCCGATCGTCGAGTGCCAAAAACATGCAGACTGCTGCAGGCAGGAAATGAGTCAAGAGTTAAAGTCCCAGGCCAAGTTTGACGTGGTCTTCCCTGCATACATCGAACCTGCCATCTGGGCTCTGATTCTGCAGTGCTTCTCCTGAAAGAGCTGAGCAGTGCAGCTGCATCATCGTCATCAGCTGCTGTAAAACCATCATACCAGCTGTTACATATTGTTACATGCATATTTCCATGCAATCTTTTAGCAACAAGTACAATATACTAAATGTGGATGGAAATAGATAACATTTGTTATCTAGAAATTCTGGCTTCCAAAAGTGAATATACAAGTAGCTTGTAATCAACAGTCGTGGCAAATAAGCAACTAACAGCAACATCAACCATGAATGAGATTTTCCATTTTTTTTCTGCAGTTAATTTAAGAGACATGAAGGGAGCCTAATAGAAATTGTACCTGGAAAACTTTTCTTTCAAATACTGCAGATTTGCTTTTGCTAGTTATGTAGCTCCACTCCTAGAAGGAAAAAATCCCTCTGATTATTGGCAGTCTCTGGTTAGAACTGGCAAGAGCAGCCTCTAATTCTGCAAGTCAGGAGACAGAGACTTAAAAACAGCTCCTGTCCGAGAGCAGCTAAGGCTGACTCTGTGAGACGGCTGCGACAGTTGCTTACCGCCTGTTTTTTCGGTAGAGTCGTCGAGTGAGTCTGAATGACCGTTTATTGTGTGTGATAAGGCAACCAGACGGCTCATGTGCAGACCACGTTGTTGTAAAAATCGGTGAGCGACCACAAGCCTCTTTTTATTTTTCAGGTTGCACCCCCGTCTTTTCCTCCCTTTGCCTCAGTCCATATCTTTTTGCCTTTACTATTGAGTGAAGCACATTCCTTGGCCCCATCTGGTACCAGCATGGGATGTTTGGCTTGGCATAACCAGACTTGTTCCAGCACAGCGCTTTCATGGAACAGGCAGGAGGAAGCATTCTGTGGTGAACCGCGCCAGCAGTGATGATAAAGAATGTTGCTCTGTCCTCAATCACTCTGTCCGACTCTGTTTTTGAAATTTCTCGTTTTGAATGATGATTTCACTCTTCGTTTGCGAAGGCAGCGATATCGATCTGGACTCAACCTGGACACTTTTTAAAATGTACAATACAAAGATGAGCCTTTTTTTTTTTTTTACCTTTATATGTTGTTTACAGTTAATAACGAGGTTAATGGTCAAACCCCTTACTCTGTTTGAGGGAGCCACTGAGACAAATATGGCATGACAACTGGCCGCACTCTTATTTCATAACTACAGCTGAAACAGTGTGCAGTGTCGTTTGGTTGTGTCTATGTGTCTGTGAAGATCATCAAAATATGGTGTGACCTAAAAAGTGTCTATTCAGGATATATGTCATCTCCTATCTTATCTTTACATTTGTTTTTTCATTAGTTTTGAGGAAATTGCGCAGCTTGAAAACAGGAAGTCTAATAACCAGGCGGTGACATACATTTCTGCAATTGGCATAACTTTTGTTCTCATCAAACCGGATTTTTAAGCAGACTTTTCAGGTTCGTCTTCTGTTGTGCAATTTTTAAATGGTCCTCTGGGCTCACAGGGCCAATGCAAGCACTGCTATACCATCAGGGGATGACTACAGCTTGACAGCATTCAGGAAGACTGGACCAGGAAGTGTGTACACATTTCAAGAGGGGTGTAGCATAGTAAAGGGTAAAGCAACCTGAGCTCACATACTCTACTTTCATATGCAGAATGGTATGCGGCAGATGCGGATTGACATTAAGTGCATGGTATATTCTGTGTCATAGTCAAGTGTTATCAGATTGGTGAATATATGAAGATAATGCCCAACAAAATGCTTGTGGTTGTGGTTTGATCACCAAATGGAAATCAGCTGAATTACCGTTTTAAATGTATCACAGCAGGGTTTTTTTTTTATATCTGAATGAAAGCATTGATGACAGCGTGGCAACTCAGCACCAGCCACCAGCCAAATGCTGGTAAAATATGAATTCCAATTTCCCACACAGATCCATGACGACTATTCTCTACTTTGTATTTTTTGATTTCTACTTAAAAACGGACCTAAATCACGTTCACTAAGCTACACACTGACCTTTTCTAAATGTTTCAAGGAGAAACAACTGAACTTTTCCCCTTTTGTGTTTCGCCTCCAGCAAATAACACGTCCCTCACAAGAAGACAAGTCAGACGACAAAAACGAAGAGGACAAATCCGAAAAGTCTGAGAAAAAAGAGGACGAGGAAAAGAAGGACGAGGAAGAGAAAGATGAAAAGGAGGATTCTAGGTGAGTTATGAATAGTTGTTTGTCCTGGTGTCTCTTTACTCTATCAGACCCAGCAGGAAACACCACCTTCTTCTTGGTGCCAGTCTTTGGTCTTTTAAAAGTGTGATTATTTCAGAGAAAGGGTGTCTTTAGTCAAGTATGTCATATTATATTTCATGCAAGTATTTAAAGAGCTAAATTGTAACATTTCACCTGTAATGTTCCAACAACCCTGTAGAGTTACAGTATCAACTAGATCATTCCAACTAAGGCTGGACAATAAAACAACCTTGATACGGGATCACAATAACATTTATGTTTAAAATGATGATAAACTTTGGACATTATCACACAGCAGACATATATGAGACAAAAATGTCAGTCTGCAGTTTTATTTCTTACCACGAAACAAAGCCAGTGAGGCTACGTTAGCACTAGGGTTGCCAATCGTCCCTTGAAAAAAGGAACCGTCCCGCATTTAGAAACAAAATTACGCGTCCTGTATTGAGCTGAAAAGGGACGCACTTTGTCCCGTATTTCTGTGAAAATAAAAATAATCTGCAAAATGTCAATGGAATCAATGAATGACAGGGCGTTTTATATGAAAATTTACGGTAATCTTATTGCCAGCCCTCTCCTGCTCTGTGACCAATGAGCTGACGGCACACTCACACACGAGAATGACAATGCAGAATTCGGCTCTTCTCATTGGTCGAGGTACTGTTGCTTACAAGAAGATACTGGTAGACAAGACAAGCACAAATGTGTTTCTGTTTGCACTTTTCTTATTGCACTAAATATGGACTATTACAGGAATTTTCTGCTTTCTTTTGTTTTTGTTATTTTATACTGTTTTCAGTTAAGCAGGACAGTTCTGTTAAGGAGATTTATTTTATTCTGTTAAGTTAAGCAGGACAGATTTCTGTTAGAAGAGATTTATTTTATTCTGTTAAGTTAAGCAGGACAGATTTCTGTTAAAAAGATTTGTTATTTTGCACTAAAAAATAAATTGTTGAATAATAATTTGTTTTCCATGTATTCGTATCACTCAAAAACATGCATCGAATTAAATTCAGGTTCAAGTCAAATAATTTAAAAATTGTTTCACACACACAAAAAAGGCAAAACATTTCACCAAGCAGGGAGGGTTGACGCAATCGGGTCGTCCGGCCCTGCCAACTAGGTGTCCCTTATTTGTTTTTCATGGAGTTGGCAACCCTAGTTAGTGCTATCATTATCAAGGCTATGACCGTATTGACCGCTTGTCACATTTTAAATAGCTTTGATAACAAAACCTGCTCTAACTCACAGTCACATCTCTCTAGTAGAGACACCATGTCTGCAACTGTGGAACAGTCATCACACGCTATCAATTTAACGAAGCTGCTTTGACTGCAAATGCACAAAGCTAACAGCTAAGCTAGGCTAAGCTTGAAGCTAGTAAACAAAGTAGCGATGAGTGGCTAGTTTATCACTTTTTACTCAGATTCCCACCTCTAAAACATATGAGAGATGTTAAACCAGAACATTAATATCTTTTAAATGTATTTTCACTTAGAGTTGAGTCTGCCAGGGCGTTATTTCGCAGGGCAGCAAACATCTCAAATGCCCTGCTAACGAAATATAGCATAATAAGAGTAATCCCAGCTTTTAGTTTTATTTACATTATTTTAATAAGTTCCAAGGCAAGCTAACTTGTATTGTTAGAGCAGATAGGGCATGTTTGCAATATGAAATATTTAAATTATGTTATCCTATTTTTTAGTTTTTATTCATAATTTTAACTAATGAATCATGTCATTATCAGGATACTTTTCTAATAGCGAATTACTAAATTAAATATTTCATGATAGATATCGTTATTGATCAATATGGAAAAAATGATCAGGTTCCCATTTCTTGTCATACCTACTTCTGGACCTCACCTGTTGACATGGAAATGCAGGAATTAACAAAACTGGCATCACATTCAGGTTTAATGGTGTAAGGCCAGAATGTGACTTTTATCATCAATGTGTTGAGATTCTGATATACCTAATGCAAATTCAGTTTTGGTATTTTATAGCCCTATATTGTCCCATAAAATAATAAATGAACATTGGAAATGGTGATGAGAAAACTTCATGTCCCCAAAACTCTTTTTAAAGTGATGCATGTTCATGGTCCAGAGGAGACTTGGAAGGGGGATACTAGTGTCTGTCTTGGCTTTTGTCAGACAGACAAAGCAGCTTGCTAATTTATTATCATGTCAACTTGTAGACATACTCTGCAATACTTTTTGTGTGTGTTCAGTCACGGAGGAAGAGAGCGCGTTACAAAAAAAAGGGCCTGTTACTGCTGAATCAAAAGGGAATAGATACTTTCTGTGCTAACGGTCTGTAAAGCTGCGTTTTCCCTCATAAACCACAGGGACATTGGCAAGGACAAAGACAAGTGTGACGGTGGGGAGGACGAGGACGGAAAGGAGCAAAACACGCCGCGTGGCAGGAAGACTGCCAACAGCCAGGGCCGCCGTAAGGGAAGGATCACCACACGCTCCATGGCCAATGAGGCTGCGTCTGTGGCGGCTGAGGAAGCACCTCCCCATGCCCCTGAGCCTGCTTTGCCAGATCCTCCGCAGCTCCCTAAAGCCGATCCCGCGCAGAAGTCCATGAAGGAGCCTGCAAAACCCCAGACTCCAGTAGCTTCCATGGATGCTAATAAAGGTGAATACTCTCGGGGATGCTCTCTGGAGGGTTTTAAAAATACATTTTTACAACACAAGAACACACTTTACTGACCCAGAAGTAATGTAATTGTAAAAATTTCATGACAAACGATGCAAAGGAAAGAGTGCATAACAGAGCATCATATTTGTGATTCAAAAGCGTGAAAGTGTCCGAAGCTTATTCAGGTCATATTAGCAGTAATGTTATTATATTTCTTGGCTAAGCACCAAACATCACACATTTTCTAGATGCTAGGGTCAGTTTCTTGAGTTTATTTGGAAGCCACATTTTGGTGGAGTCACCCAAACAGCTTTGAGTCTTTGACACAAAGTATGAGTCTAAACCCAGTTCATATACATTCTTGTATATGGAAAGATTACATGTTGCAGTCATTTAGTGTTTCTTAACATAGATTTAGTGTATCATTTATTTTGAGCTACTTGCATGTAGCACGGTTAACAAAGAAGAACAGAATGGCACTCGCCAAACGTATACCCCAAAAAAGGCTGTGAAGCATTTCACAATATTGCTCTGCCAGCTCTCTTCCTCTTTAAAATGTGAACGTTCAAAAGCAGTGTTGGCAGATCTGGCAGCAGAAACAAACAACCAGGTCAGTGGAAACAAACTCAAGAGAAGCATCTTGGCTGTCCAAAAAAAAAACCCCAAACATGTGACCTGACCTACCACAACGTGAGAGAGTGCTTGATCAATATATATGTGTATGAATGTATTGCCATTACATAAGAAACCATTTCAGAAGTACTCTACCAAGTAATTTAAAATGTTTCTTTTTAACTCCGAAGAAGTTGAATAAAACCGCCAAAAAATTAGGAATGATAAATGAATGAAAATGAAAGTTTCATATAACAAACAGGCCAAACTATCAAGTGTTATAGTGTGGATTTTTAAAGAATATTTTTTAAGGCATCTTAGTTTTATTAGACAGGTGTAGTGGAGAGGACAGGAAGGATGGGATATATATATAGAGAGATGATGACATGCAGCAAAGGCTCTTGGTTAGAATTGAACCTGGGCTGAGCTTAACGTTGCTTGGTACCCACACTAACCAGTGAACCACTGGGACGCAGCTAAGGATTTAAATGTTGGCTAGTACATGCATGGTTCTGACAGCAAGCAAGTGACCTTTGACAACTTAGATGGAGCTCAGTAAAACTTTACTTCATGTTAGACATATAGGGAGCAAGCTCAAATAAGCAATGACATTTTAGAAACAAGCCCAAAAAAACAGAATGCTGAGACTTGACACATTTGTAAGCAACTTAACAGAAAAACAAGCCCAAAGTGGCTTATAATAAGCAGACTTGGCTACTGTGCTCATAAGCAGTTTTTACCCTGAAAGTGGACAATTTGGTTCAGGAGGTTCAGGCCCTCACGGTTAAGTGTCAGACAGACTCTGTCCTGTGCTGCATTTCACTCAGGAAGCTCTGTGAAGTCTGTCCATCACCATGGCAATACACTGTTGTCATGGTACTCCGTCACGCACTTGTACTCTTCCACCCTTTGAAGTCTGTCACTCCGGCGGTGGCAGCTCAGGTTTTCAAGTATCCTTCTGTGTTAAGCTTGTTGTGACGCTAATCTGTATCATTAATTCACTGTTTTGTAAGTGTGCTGTGCCCCCTCGGCCACCTGCTCCCTCTGCTGTCAGTCGAGCTCTACCTCTACGCAATCCGAGTTATGCAAGGTTTGCCCTATAATGTGATTAATTAACCTGCTGCCTGTCCTTCCATTAGCTACATCCTCTGACTTTTCTGGCTATGTTCTGGGTGTATCGTGGTTTAAGTAGGACTGTGTCAACTGTAATCTCACTCAGCGACGACACTGTGGATTTTGTGTGTCTGTTTGCTTGCCCTGTTGTAACCCCTGCAGCTACAGCGCTTCTTAGAAGTGAGCGGGCTAGGTGCTAAAGGGTAGCTATCCGTCAGTCTTGCCCATTTGAAACAGTGCCAGCGAAGTTCAGGAAGCTGCTGATTCAGTGGGGGCAAACGGTGGCGACGAGATCGTGCTTGAAGCGATGGGGGATGTGTGTGTCTGTGTGAGTGTATGGGATGAGGGCTCCTGTCATGAGGTGAGATGCAGCTCTGTAGGCAGACGCCCTGTCTGTTTTCATAGCCCAGAGATTAATGACCACCCTAGAGGGGCCTAAACTGTCACGGGGAGAACATGTGAGTTTTGCAACAGGAGAAGGAAGCCCAGTCCAGTCTGCATTTGTTTAACTAACTGTAACAGACTTTGTGGCCAGGGGACCTTTGGTAGGAGCCATCTAAACAGTGAGAATTGATCTCCTCATCTTCGAAGTGGGTGGGTGGGGGTCGGGGTTGATGGGTGGGGGTGGGGGCAAGCCTCCTGTTAATGTCAAGGGTACATCTGCAGCTATATTAGTCCAAATGTTTACACTGTCTCAGTGGGTGCCATGGAGTAGAGTGGGCTAGAGTTCACTCGGCCCCCTCCACACTAACCATGCACTTCTGTGAATTTTGTGGGGGGTTTAGAACTGTGTAGCTGTGCCGAGGCAAGAAGGAGGTGTGTGTGTGTGTGTGAGTGATGTGCAGTGTCACAGTAGAAGGGGGTGGGAGGGTTTTTTGGGCTGGCTGTTCTATCTGTCTGTTTGTCTCCATCCAAGGCCATTTCCCAAAGAGGGAGGCACGGCTCTCAACTCCTCCACTGTCTGGCGCTACATCAGCTGACCAAGGCCCTCCCCTTGTGGATTAGAGAGGAGGAGGGCTTGTTCTGGGCTGTGGGGAAGGGGAGAGAGAGAGAAAGAGAGAGAGGGAGGGAGAGAGAGAATGAGAGTGTGAGAGTGAGCTAGAGTGAGAGTGTAAGTGAGGGAGCAGGTCTCAGCAGCCCCTGAATGTAAACAGATTATTAGATTAGTGGCCATGAGAAGGAGACGGCTGGAGAGAGGACTGTTACTCCCCATATCTGTCTGCCTCTCTCTCTTGCTCTCTCTCTCTCTCTCTCTCTCCCTCTCTTTCTGTCAGTGCTGATGGGGCTATCTCTTTTCTTTGTGATTTAGCTGGTGTTGGGGAAACCGGAGAAACTTCTCGCTGGACCGAGGAGGAGATGGAGGTCGCCAAAAAAGGTAGCGTTTGATTTAATTTCTCTCTCACTTTTATCTCTCCGTCTTTCCTTGCTTTTTCTGCGTCTCCTTTCTCTCTCTCTTTTTTTTCTCCCCCGCCTCCTTCTGATTATCTGATGTTGCTTTGCTCTGCCCGTTGCTTACATGCACACAGGAATGAATGTGCACATGCAACCACACAAATAGAAACCTGGTGCTTTACTGGAAGTTGTCAGAGACCATGAAAGGTTTCAGGGAGTTTTTTTTTTTTTTTTTTCCTTTTTTTTTTTTTTTTCGCTTACCTACACTGCTCTGCTGGCTTCTCAGAAGTGATCTATTAAGGCCATCCATGAAGCAACAGAGCGTGACAGTTGCAGCTTCCTCCAAAGATCACTATCTATTATTCACATTCAAACACTTTGTCAGGCCTTGCTCTCTTAAATTCTTCAAAGTATTCATTGCATACCATGCCTGCTGTTGGGCCCTAATCAGACAGGACGCTTGTTAGCAACCCTGTGGTGGTTGCTCCTGTAATTGTTTTCAATGAGAGTGAAGCTTTTTTTGCTCGCTGCTTTCACGTTGCTGAGCGCCTCGCGTTTTTCCGCTCCGTGCGCCTCGTGTTTTTGCAGGAGCGCCCTGAGTTGAAAAAACGTCTAACTCGGAGCAGAAAAGCGCCACACGTCATTTGCAGTTTTTTTTTTTTAACCTCATTGTCCAATCAGATGAATCGAGAGGCAGGTGGTGATTTGGTGGTCGCCTAGCAACAATTTAAAAAAGAAAAAAAAGAATAAAAAAACAAGCTGCTCTTTTTTTGAATTGTAGGCTTCCAACAAAAAAAAGCTGTACAACCTGTTCAACCTGCAAAAAGCGCTCTGTCTGATTGGGGGCTTTAGACTGCACTGCTTTGGTCCTTAGTCAGGTCATATGCCATTCAAGTGTGCCCCCCCCACCTTTTTTTTTTGTTTTTTTGCGGCTCTGTTGGTATGGGCTCTTCTGTGAGTGCCCCAAAGACTCACAGACTGGAGGGAGTAAATGAAAGGATTAATGGGGATTAATTAAGACTCTCTCGGGTAGAGATTTGCTCCCTTAACAAAAAAACATTGCTGCTATGATCTCCTCAGGCATTTAGACCTCTATGCCAGATATGTCTGTGGATTAGTGTACCACAAGGAGACCTGCACGACCTTTTGTAGTTATATGACAAAGCAGGTTCAGAAAGCACTTTTATGCTATACCGTCACGCATGGCTGCTCATGCAGGCGCAGTGAACACAGTCAAAGTTGTAAACTGTTGGTGTGTATGAGTCTGTTAATATGAGGCTTTCACATCACAGCCCTCGTAGTTTCAATCAATCCACTGAGTTTCCCCTGAGAGGAAAGGAAACGCAGCTCTGTTTCACACCTGCAGTGTAACTGAACTGTTATGAATCAGCTATAACCACACTTTACACATTTGTTGTAATTTTTCATTGATTTAATGATACCCTCAAGCAAGTCAGAAATATAGATCAACATCCAGCATTCCTCGCAAGCAGAAGTGTGAGCAAACATCTTTCCATATATATTACAGCCTAGTAGTGATATTTTCAGTTACTTGTATTTGTTGAAGTCTCTCTTTCACATGATCCTGGTTAAATAAATAAATAAATTATATTGACAAAAACAATCTACAACACTTTACAATATAATGCGTTTAATTTAACAGCATCGCACCGTGATTAAAAAACGTACCATAGAAATGATTGAACTCCTGCTGTTACATTGCATGACATTGAGAGTTATTCATTACTGTATTATACTATGTACCAAACCAAGACTTCAAAATTCAGATGATAAAATCGACTAAACTCTGTCAAGGACTTTCATCAAGGATGTTTGTGCAGTATGAATTGGGTGGATTGTTGCCATGGTAATACTGTAACACCGATACTGTTAATATTATTTCTGTGATGTCTTAGTTGCGTCAGAGCTGGCAGGCTTGAAAAAGTTCAAATGTGTGATTATTTAGCACGACAATTTCCGTGTCATTCTATTAACTGTTGCATCAAGAGTATCACGTCATCATTTGTCATGTGACGGCAGTGTTAGTACAGTTGAGTAACCAAGCGTAAAAATGTAGATGTATTAAAGCTTTAGATAGTTAGGTGAAGGTGAAGGCGGCGCAACGAGAATTATCGCTAAATGAATGTGTGGTGTGCAGCACTATGAGACATTTGGGAACACTATTAAAACAGTGAAGGCTCTTTAAAGGTTCCTGCTGACAGTGAGTGTAGCATGCGAGAACGTTTATGTGCATTTTCATGGCTGCTAGTTAAAGTTGGAGAAGAGAGAATTTCCACTCACTGGCCATTTGCTTGCAACAAACTAAACGAAAGATACAATGTTTTTGTCTTTAGATCTTCATCAGGTTTTTACTGATTTAACAAAACATATTTTTAATAAAGTTTACTGCAAGTAAAAGGACATTCCTCCTGTGCACCTGCCTATAAGAAACTGAAGTTGTGCATGAGCCTTTAAAGTCAAGATGCTAGATGAAGTTGCTCAAGTAGTCAACACAAATGAGGCAAGATGGAGATCTGAGAGTGTAAGCAGCTTAACCTGTGTGTATGCCTGTGAAGTTTTAGCATGTGCTGTCTTTAGCTGTCTACTATATGTCACCAGATACATAAGACCGCCCCACCTGACACTGTTGCATCGTCTACAGGTTTCAACGTCTCCAAATGAGAGTTTTAGCAGCCCTAATGCCCTTATTCCCTTTATTTAACTGGAGAAGGAATGGTGCTTTGTGTTTAGCTCTGCAGAGATTTGTCAAGCTGCCAGTATCCGTCATCTCAGTGAGGCTGGGAGGGAGGGGACGGGGGAGGGGGAGGGTGGGGTGGGGTCACAGGGGTTACAGGACTTAGAGAAAAGACGCCCTAATGTCAAAGTTAAAATGCGGTCTTCCAGCTCACTGCTGCACGACAGAGTTCTTTTCAAAGCGTTTTTTGAGACGATCAAAGCTGATTGCGTGTTCGGCTCAGTGTTGATCAGAATGGGGGAAGACCACAAACCAAACCACAGGGACTCCAGGAGTATAGTGTAATATTGCAGTAATACCAAAAGTGTGCCCTCAGTACTAATGACAACTGCAGCAGCTTTTGATTCTTTGCAGAGACCATGAAGAATTCATAGAGATCATCTTCAGTTATAGTTATGGCTCTGATACAGCATGAAGCAATAATTGGAAATAAAAGAAGAATATAATGTCAAAGCACGTCCTTGTCAAACTGGGGTTTTTACAGCGTGGCTATACCACTCAGCTCTTCCTTCTAGATACCTTGACAGAATCCCGTTTAAATACAGTGGATGAAATCCTTTTAATTAGTCTTGAGTAGTTTAATGTAGCCTCAATTTATATGATCAGCTATGACAAATGATTTCAGCCTTATTCAACACGAATCTTTAATGAATTCTCCCTCTCTTTGTCCCACACCAGGGCTTGTCGAGCACGGGCGCAACTGGACGGCCATCGCCAAAATGGTGGGCACCAAAAGCGAGGCGCAGTGCAAGAACTTCTATTTCAATTACAAGAGACGCCACAACCTGGACAACCTGCTCCAGCAGCATAAGCAGGTAAGCAGGTCGTCGTCATCCGCTCTCTGTTATCAGTCGTTACTGTTATTCATGACTGCGAGATGCCACTTCTTCTTCTCTCTGATTCCCAGGACTCACGGCGGGCTCGTGCTGATAGGTCTCAAGGTGAAGGTCTAGCCACAGCATCACCTGATGACGACGACGACGACGACAACGCAGATGACAGTGAAGGTCAGAGAAATGGGATGATGGGTAGCATGTGCTCACCTGTTAAAACACACAGACACACTCATTTGTTTTGGAATCTTCGTCCTGTTTATCTGAGGCACAAGTCCCGAAGCAATTTGGGTGAAGGATACGCAGCGAGCTGGTTTTCTATCCTTTTTCTGTCCTTGCCTGCAGAGCTTCATTACCAAGTGTTAAGTAAAGAGGGCAAGGAGAGAGAGAGTAAAGTGATAAGAACAAGTGCAAAGCAGGGAAGCCTAAGATGCCCTCTGAATTGTCATGTAAGGGTTTTTTTTGAGTTGATGGCAGTGTGCTCGCTCTCATCTGGCTGTAGTTTCTTTAACGAGAGGAAAGAAAAAATAAAAGGATCAAATGGAAAAAAAAGAGAGAGAGAGAGGAAGAGATAAAAGATATGAACTAATTCTGACTACATGGGCGCCTGTTGCATAACAGTTCTTGGCTTTGAAGACTCAAGAAAGCCTGCTCTTTGAACACAAAGTGCTGGTCCACTTGTTTGATCCAGCGAGCCTGCCCGCCCGCCCGCCTGTCTACCCCGCCACCCTCCACTCCAGAAGCCCTTATCTTTGCTGGCATTACATGGTGAAGGAATCCAACTGTGAAAAAGATACTGTGTTACGTACAGAGATGGATTATTATGAATGTTGTATGATTAGTTCTGAAAAGCACCAGCTTATAAAATCAGCTCACAACAATTCGATTTAGTTTCATCTTTGTCTCAAAATCGCCCCTCTCCGTAGAGTTGTATATCATTAACAACCTCCAGGTCTTATGATAGCAATGGCAACATTGGGAGGTCACAAGGCTTTCTGTCATGTTTATTTGACTTTCTCTCTGTCTCATGGAAACCCAAACTGCTCTTTAGAGACCTTGGGGACCTGCAGCCTGTGGATCTCACATCATACACAAGCTACAGTAGACTGCCTAAAACCAGAGGAGGCATTAAGTGCAGCTCTGTTAGCGTGTGCTCACAAACACCCTGATGTTTAGTAATGTCACTGCTGATTTTGGTTTGATACATTTAAATGCATCTGCAGATTGTTTTTGCATAGATATAGCATCTGGACTCCCATCACCATGACAACCGCTGCAGCACTAGACCATATGCAAACCAACGGAGGCGTACAGGCAGTTTAAATACGCAGTTGTTTTTTTTTTATCTGAGTAAATGTTATCTCATTACTTATAAACTGCAGTTTGTTAAGTGCATGTGTGTGGCATGTGAATTACCTAAAGTCTAGTGTAAAAGGAACACATGATTAGCTTTTATCTTGAAAAGCTGTTTTTCCTCTATCTCGGAGGCCTTGGTCTTAGCGTAAGCAAACGTTAAAAGTATAAAGCAAGATAATTAAATAAACAAAAAAATGGTCATAGATTACATACAGTAGGAACTCACCATTACGTACGTGCCAAATGAAAACGTGACAATGAATACATTCTAGAGGGATTTCTAGGACAGGAATGTGTGGGGCATAATTTGGCGGCAACTTTATCAGTTAACTGTACTCATGTCAAATTTCTGCTTGACTTACCTGTATTCTGGAGATGATCAAGTATAAATTTATCTCAAAGACTGTTGATGTCCAGGTCTTTATTCCAACTGCAATGTTAATATAGTGTGTGCTTCTTGATGGTGGCCATGTTTCTAGTTTTAGTGATCTCTGTGGATATTCATTGATTCACAAACACATTCATATAAGGTTTTTCTGCAAAAATATGTAGTTTTATTTTTAGGTTTCATGCATTTTATTGTATTGACTTTTAATAGGTGTTTTTTGTTCTTCCTCAGGTGGTGACAATAGCTCTGACACAGAGAGTGCCCCCTCCCCCTCTCAGGCTGACTCCTCAAAGTCCTGCGACTCCAAGAGGGCAGACAGCGCCGCAGGAGACGCTCACTTCTCAGACCAGGACAAAGGTCAGGCCAGCAACGGAAAAGCCCTGGAGCCCTCCTATGAACCACTCTGCGTCAAGCAAGAGAAAAGTCCCGAGAGTGAGACTGGATCTCAGGAAGAAAGGGCCAGGATGTCCTACATGGGCTCGCTGCATCCCAAAACTGAACCTCAGGATGTGGACATGAACACCGGAGAGGTTCAGGTCAAGATGGAGCCCGAGATCAAGGAGAAAGGAGAAAAGGGAGATCATGGCGAGAGGCACAGGGAGCTCCACTCAGATAATGACTCCAGCGCCACCTGCAGTGCTGACGAGGATGTGGAAGCAGAGCCTGAAAGACAGAGGTGTGTTTTTCCATTAGCGCTGTATTCATGCTCTCATTTCGATTCTACATATATGTGTGTTTTTATAAGTACAAGACGTAAGTGTTCATGACTGGTGTTGCCTCGTGCATCTGCAGAATATTCTCCATGGATAAGCCTTCACTGCTGAATCCTCCAGGCACGGTATTGGTGTCCTCACCCAAGCAAGTCCAACTCAACATCCAGCAGCTGCAGAATCGGGCAGCTGCCATCCCACCCATGGTTAGTCACAGTTTCAGGTTGATTAATGTAGACTGGCACAGAGGCAGGCAGCAGGTTGAAAGCATGCCCACACATTTCCCACCTCAGTCATTATCAGCAATATAATGTCGAGATTTGAAACTATAGATCAGCACCTTCAGCTTTTAAGCAGTATGTAGTACTTACCCATCAGTTCCATCATGTCCTGTGCTGATAGTGTTTCCTGTTTTGTGATCTGTAAATCTGGATAGTCTATCTCTCAAGGTCTTTATTGAAGTGTAAGATGTATAGTCTTTCTTTTATGTTGTGTCTTTTATCCTTCTAAAGTAAATGTTGAAAGATATGCTGGGAAATACATTTTAGATTTAAAATTTGGCCAATATCTCACATATCCCAACTCATGTGGTCATTTTCCCTCCTCCACTCCTCTAGGTGCCTGGTCCTTATGGCCCTGGTGGTGTGCCTATCAGCGGCTTCGCCATGTTGCAGCACCAAATCAAAGCGGTGCACGAGTCGGCGCATCAAGAGGAGAAGCAGAGGCAGGATCAGGGAGACCTGGAGCGCAGACCCCCTTTCAACACCTGCAGCCCAACCATACTAGACAGAGATGGTAAGAGAACAAAAACAATCCTGGTTTTATTTTAGTCTCCCCTTCCTCCTGTTCATTGCTCCGTCAACCTTGTTCCCCGACGCTGCTAGCAGTGGACTATTTATAGCTAATGCAGTTTTTAGGCTCCTTTTTTGTTTTCCTTTTTGTTTTTCTTTTTTTTAAGGAAACGTTTGAGGGTGATTCTGACTGTCGTAATGTACTCCAGCTTGAGCCAAGACAAAAAAGTTAGCTGACACATGATGCAAACACTGAGCTGAAGCCTGCCTTGATGCGCTTTTTGGATGAAAAAGAGGATTGCGGTGCTTTTTTTGAAGTTGTATGACTTGTGTCACAGAAGGACACTTGCTGCTTCTGGGCAGTCAGACACAGTTCAGCCACTGAACTTCAGAAGGGAGAGCAGTTAAGTCAAGCTGTATTACGGCTTGGTGTTTTGTTTTATTTTATTTTTGCAAAGCTTTTAGCACCCGTTAGTCAGTGTGCTGTGAAAAGTCAAGCCACTGTCAGTAAACTGCTGAGCTTTGACACCAAGATATTTATTACACAGGATTCCCAGCGGGTGTGTGTCCAGGTGGCTGTGTTAGTTGCACAGGCCCGTCCAGTCTAGGTCAGCTCAATGCTCACTGGCATTGAGTCCTTGTTTTAATAGTGGTTGTCTTCCCTTTGTCCTTATGCCTGTGTACTGCAGGTAAGCCCTTACCCTACATGCCTTATGACATGATGTTGGCTCTGGACCAGGAGACCCTCTCTGGTCGGCCAGGCTCTCCCTACAGACTCTCCCCCAGGGATCTGAGCAAGGCCTTACCCCTGTCTGACCCCAACGGCCCCAATGCATCCCGCTACAGTGTGCCGCCAGGTAATAGCACACATCTTCACCTCCTCCTCCTCCCCCCTCTTGTCTGCTCTGTCCCAGACTTCCCCATCATCATCCTCCCTTCCTTTGCTGATACAAATTAGCCTCGCCCGACTCCAAAGGTGTCTTGCTTTTTGACAGTGGAGGAACCTTTCTGACTCTGCTGGCAATATAGTTTGATTTGAATGCAGTGTACTTAGTTTTAATATCCTATATATGCTATTATAATGGCCTGTTTTTATATCTCTACATACAAGTGCTTGTTATCGTCGTTTGAAGTAAAAGTTGGAGCTAGTACAGTGATTTTTAAGATTCAAGCAGTTTTTACAATATACCAGTTTTTTTGCGGGGGGTTTGCATGACTGGGCCTTCATGTAGGCTTATAGTGGCTTATTCTACTGTCAGGAGTACATAGAGTTAACATAAATTGCTTCAAAAGTTTGTTTCTGAGCAGCATTATGGCTAACTGCATAGAGATCTTTATCTGGGGCAGTCTCCTGGGTAATTGAACCACATATTCACATTGAACCCACATATTCTTCATCTGCACACGCTGGTTTGTTTACATGTATTAGGCTGACTTCCACCGTGGTTAAGCTATAAGTAAACTAAAAATGGATAATCTTGTGGACTGTCGAGGACCATCATACGTAATTTCACTGAAAGAAGAAAAAAACGAAGAATGGACTGAAAGGACCGTCAGGAAAAACGATGTACAGTAACATTACCTCAAGAGTACCTGTCGGTGTTCCTGCTTTCCTGAAGAGTGAAGTTTTTTTTTCTCCCTAATGGGACCTGTTGCTAGACTCTGAACATCTCAAAGTGTCCATGGATGAGAGTAATCCCTGCTGTGCAACTACTACACATGGATTTACAGCATTTATCATCTCTGTAGTCCTGGAGATTGTTTCACCTTCACAGAATCAGCTGGAAGAAAAGAGCTAATCCTGCTGGATCACACCTAACTGTGTGGGGAATTACATTAATCAAGTCTCTATCATCCAGTGGTAGTCCATGAACACTGCTCTTTCATCTACTAAGTTACCACTTCTCTAGCTTGAACAGATGCTGAGCTAGCCACAACCTCAGATATAATAAAAAAAAAACAACACACAGCATGCAAACTGCCTCAGATGTAGTTCTCTGTGCATTTAGCCATAATGTTGCTATAGGGAGTGAGTTCCTGTGTTCACTTATGTGAAATACTCATTTAAACGCGTGTAAAATCATGTTTCCTTCTAAAGCAGTAGGAGGCTGACGCCCTGTTCGCCTGAATCTCTGTAATCTCAATCATGGAGCTAACTGGCTAGCTAGTGAGCTACAGCCAGCATGCCATTCGGTGGTGTAATTTTGTAAATGTACAACTATTAGACTTACAAATTGTTGTGTGCCACGGTGTTAGTTGTGTTACTTACTGTTGTGTTATATAGTCATAAGAAGGTTACATTGCCTGTCACGACCCCACTGCTCTTGATGGTGATTCTATATTTTGCTGCTTATTGAAGAGTTACGCCAATTATATCAGCTATTCATCAGTATGGCGGTAAATGAAAACTTCATACGGTACAGGAAATTAAAACCAATATACCAGATTATCGATATACCGCCCAGCACTAGTTGGAGGAGGGAGGAGAATTGTTGCGGAGCTTTTATTCTGTAACTCTGTGTTTGGCAGTGTTTTAGAGCATTAGATAAGTCTGGCTGAATTTCCTCCTGTCCAAAGGTATATGTACTCACATTGTGGTTATAGCAAATACAGGATATATTTAGTCAATGTTTAGCTGACATGAGAAATACATTTTGAAACCTCTGCCACAGTTTCTCTTGAGTATTAAATCAGAAAAATAGTAGTAGTAGTAATTAATTATTTTCTAATAGTTTTATCGTCCGAATGTTTCTATTGTCCGAGTGCGTATAGTCCTCTTATTTAAAAGTATAGTTTGTTTTATTAGGTGCTCACATGCTTCTTTCAGAATGTGTTGAATGCTTTTTGGTTTGTTGAAGTTTAATACTTTTAAAAACGTGTAACGATATCGGTATCTGCCTCTTAGGCCACGAGAAGTCTGGATCCCTGCGTGAGGGGAATGGACTGTGCGCTTGTACACGTGTACCAGTACAGTAGAGGTCAAACAAGTATGAGCCAGCGCTCTCTGGTATAATCACATACTAGAGAGTAGCTTGGTGATTTTATAACTGCAGTGAGTACGTCAATGCATGAGTCAGATATTTTTGGTGTGTCCACCAGTAGCACGTAGCTTGGCTCTTGTACTGCATTTTTTCTTGTACCAAAAAAAGGCTGAGATGATGTCTGTGAACCACCGCCTGTCAATAGTTTGCTGCCTTCGTCTTTTTTTTGTGTTTTTCTATTTCCCTATTTGAGGAAGTTGTTCAGGTGTTATTTGCTGTCATTACAGGAGTAGCCCAGGTTGTTATGATCAGTACATAAGTGTGTGAACGTGATGCCATGAATCACGGCTCAATGACGTGGGTGCAGGATTAAAAAAACAACTTTTTTATTTGTTAAAATAATAGTAGCATGCATCCGTCCATCAATGCTGACTATGAATTGCGCCTGAAGGGTCGTCAGTTTTTGTTGCAGCAGCAGAATTTGGCCGAGTTCTGAAGTGGCAGTCTCTTCTGCAGTTGGCGCAGATGAATGGAGAGAGGTCTGGCACCAAAGTGAAGGCTGCTGCTTAAATACAATGCATGAAGCCATAAATTCATAACAAAATATAACTTAATTTATTTAGATCACAGTATATTAAAAGAAAAAGTCTTAACCATGTATATAATTATAATAAACTTTCTAGAGCACTTTTCAAAATTCAAGTTTTAAAGTGCTTCACAAATCAGAAAATAATTACATTTTAAAAGAGAACAAAAAACCCCCAATTTGAGTAAAACCATTTCAGTGTAGGAAAAAGGCAATAATAGACAAACTGTATTTAAAGGAAAATAAAATAAAGCTCATATATAGCATGAAATAAAAAATATAGGGCTGCGTGATAAAACTTTATTTCACACAGAGTGAATGAATGTGGAGCTGTGACAATGACACAAAATTAGTAAAACAAAGTCAACTGTTTTAGTTCAGTGTGTGGTATTGTATTATTCATTCTTCAAACAACAAAACACATTATTTATATTGAACACATACATTTATTTATAGCCATGTGTGCTCTATCAAAGGTTGTAGTGACGCATAATCTATTTTTTGTATATTTGTTGGTTGTATTGGTTAAATCTGTTACATTTCAAGTCCAAATGTCCTCTGTAGGTAGTTATTATGAATTATGGATATTTCAATCATTAAATTATATTAAGTTGGCCTTGACTGTGAAACAAGCTGGGCTTAGTTTTACCTCTTCAGTACACCCAACATCATCCAGTTTCACAACACATTCACCGAGTTTGTGTGGGACACAGACGTAGAAGCAACGTTATTAACCTGTTCTGATTTTATTGTCTCAAGAATCTAAATGTACAATACATTTACAGAATTAACTTCAGAAAAAAGCAGTAAAAGAGAACATTTTGTTTTTTTTCTTGTTTCCCCTCAAGAGTCCACTGCTGCTGTTGTTGTTGGTTGGGAAATAACATTTTGACCGAAGTTTGAGAGCAATCCTTTTTCTTTTTTTTGACGTTTTGGGTAAACATATTTCAAATGTCCTAACGAGTTAGCATGTTGTCCCTGAAGGCGAGCAGCAGCATGAATGTTAATGTTTGACACACAGTCTCCCTGCAACTGGGATTTATAAATTCGTCATCGAGTGGCTTGTTTTCTTATCTGTCCCTGTATGAGCCAGCAGGACGATGACGTCCGTGCCCGCTGGAGGAACTCTCACACATCCATTTGCATTTTTGATTTTGTAGAGTGCAGAGCGTGAGGCGCGCTCCCTGCAGGGTACTCCTGGGCTGTGTCTGTGTGTGTGTGTGAGACTGTGTGTGTGTGTGTGTGTGTGTGTTTGTGGATTATGATCCATTTGTCTACTCAGCTTTCCCAGGAGACATTAAAGCAGGCTGCAGACATTGGCCAAAGTTATCTCAGGACAGGCAATTAACTGAGGTCTTCAACGCTTACTTCACCACTCAATGGAGTCTGTCAGAATCCAGCTGAATATTTTATCATGCTGTCTTTGCTGGGAAATGGAGCTTAATGGAACCTTTAATGTTGGGTGGGTTGGTATTGTGATGTCTGGCAGGCTGAAGCTATTTATATGACAGGTTTAAGTTACTGTGTGAGCTGCTGATATTAGTCGTTTGGTGATTTTGGGGGGAGGAAAGTAATGATTTGCTGTTCAGATAGGTGCTTAATGTCCAAATGTTGTTTAATAATCAGTGGTTTCTATTGTTTTCTTTTTTTCTTTTTCATATTCCCATCAGTCCTCCACCCTTCCCCCAATCAGCTGGTCCAGAGTATGCCAGATGGAGTCCGCGTGACTTTCAGCAGACCCAGTCGACCTCCCAACATTCCCTCTCCTCCTCCACTCATTCCAACCACCAAGCCCACAGACAAGCCCTCCTTCATTCAAGGAGGCTCCATCTCCCAGGTAAGACACCAGAGGGATACATGGGAAAGCTCAGCTGGTGGAGACGGCAAGGAAACTGTCCTCTTACCTTCCCCACAGCTGCCATTCAACACCAGAGCTTTGATAAACCAAAACACAACAATATGAAAGCATTAAAAAAAAAAAAAAAGATCAGTTTCATGTGAACCTTTACCCAATTATCAAAGGTAATGCAATTTTAAACATTTATATGGTTATGCAGTTAAGTTATTATTTGCCGTCCCTTGTCATACTCTCAGATAAGTGATCCAAAGAGTTGTAGCAACGTGATAGTGTGGAGTGGTGCAACCCAGATTTCAACAGCCATCCGTCATAGAAACATTGAATGGGTTGACTCAGTTGGCTTGATTACTACTTCCAAGGTATATTTGGTCCCAAGGGCATTGTAAAAGGTGTATTAGTCTGTGAATTAAATACTTTTTGATATGTTTATTACCTGTTATCACATAATTGTAAATGATTTACTGTAACACGTAAAAGATTATCAACATAATTTGACACTGATTCCCATGTTGTTATAACCACAGTGACCTGACCCACAAATATGTTCTTTGCTCCTGATTTTTCAGGGAACTCCTGGCACATACCTGCCGTCCCACGCTGTCTACGGGCCAGATGGGACTAAGAGCACCCCAGGCTCCATCTCTCTGGGTCTCCCACGGCAACAGGATCCCAACAAGCCTGGTAGGACAGCAGCCAGTCAACAGTCACAGTGACACTTTAAATTGTCAGCATGAAGTTCAAACAGACACGACAGCAGTCACATAAAATCAAACCTGACATAATAATAAGACAGACAAGTACCAGCCCTACTTAGTTTAATGACACCTCTGAGGGATTATTATAATCTCAAAGCCATAAAGATCTCAGTCTACATCATAACATTCATCAATAGCTAGCTTTTATTGTTTAATGGATATTTCAACCAGTGTTCAAACAAATTAGAAAATATCTAAGTCACTAATGGTATAAATAAAATCTGCTGCATGCTTTTTTCCAGTTGTGATTACTAAAAAGTAAACCATCCATTCATCTATCAATTAGGATAACCTTTTAATCTGATAACACATTTGTGAATCTGTGTTTTTGCTATTAGTTGCATAATATGTTATTACGTCAAAGGAGATTGTTCAAGGATATATTGACTACAAAAGAAAATCGAAGATTAAAATATCCTTTGGGTCTTTGAAGCACAACTCTGTTATGTTACTCCAGATCTGACAGGAAGTGAGGCACTAGTGTAGATAAAAAGCTATTTCTGCTCCGTATAACACAGAAATGGCTGAAGTTTTACACAGTCTCTTTCTGGTCTCTGATCAAAGGTTCTTATCACAACATACCACACCATTACAAACTTCTGTCTCATAGGGTGGTGGTCCTGCAGATAAAGCATAATTATCTGATGTGAGAACTGGTTGTACAGGTCACTTTAGATATTTAATTATCTGAATAAAACTCACTCCTGTTGCTTACAAAAATATAAGGTACTATATGTCATATATTTTGCTGGGACGATCACGCTGTACTACAATCAGTCAAGCAGTAGGAAGCTGTGTCACTTTGGTTCAGCTCCACTAGATGTAACTAACCTTACATGACTAAACTCTCCTTTTCCTCTTTCTGTGACTGCCTCCAGGAGCTGCAGTTCCATCCATACAGGACGGCAGAGGCAACCCAGGGAAGGTGGGCGAGGGTCTGGCTTTCAGAGGATCAATCACTCAGGTAATGAATCATAGAATTACAGAAGCATCAAATGGATAAATGACAAACGCAGTGAATTTTTTAATAGGTCTTATATTTTGTGTGATGCGTATTTGCTTTTCTTGTTACATGATATTTGTACTCTTTTCTAATATAGGGCACACCGGCCCTGCCCCAGTCTAGCATTGCTGCTGATCTCCTGAAGGGCACAATCACCAAGCTGGCCACAGAGGACTTGAACAGCCCAGACAAGGCCAGAGGAGAACAGATGGCTAAAGGTCATGTTATCTACGAAGGCAAGCGTGGACACATCGTCTCCTATGAAGGTAAGTGCTTTAATTATCAACACACCAAATAATAATTGTGTATTTCTACACCAAGAACACCAACATGATTATGAATGTATGTGTTCCAACAGCTATCAAGAACCCCAGGGAAAACACACGCAGCCCCAGAACTGGTCATGAGCTGAAACGCACTTACGACATGATGGAGGGACCTATGGGCAGGGGACACCCAGGGAGGGAAGGAGCTCCATTTGAGGGTACTGCTTGTGCTTCTGTGTCAATGAGTATGTATTATGTGTCCTGGTTTGTTTGTTCTGTATCAGGATAGTGATGATACTCGTTTGTCTCTCAGGGCTGATTAGCAGAGCCTTGCCCAGAGAAGGACTCCATGGAGATTCTAAGGAAAGGCCATTGATGTCTGGATCCATCATGCAAGGTAAAGCTCATCTCTTTTCTGTAAGTCAGTCACTCACTGCTGGCATTGAACAATAAGACAAACTGAAACTCCTCTCAAATCTTTCCAGGAACACCTAGAACCGCTGCAGAGAACTATGAAGAGGCCATGAAATACGGAAAACAGATAAAGCGAGAGAGCCCACCGATCCGCTCCTTTGACGGGGGTATTGGCAAGGGAAAGCCTTATGAGGGAATCAATACGATCAAAGAGATGGGACGCTCCATTCATGAAATACCCCGACAAGACCAGTCTGGACAGGACATGTGCAAGACCCCTGACCTTTCAGACAGGAGGGTGATGGAGGGCTCCATGTCTCAGGTAAGAGTTTTAAAGAGCGAATCCGTGAACAAATTGCCATATTATTTGGTTTTATATTGGAGATTTGTTTTAACATAAAGTGTTTGGTATTGAATATGCAAAATCAACAAATATACTTAAAGTAACCAATGGTATAAGTGACAAATTGATGACTGAATCCTAATCCGTCCCTCCGTTCAACAGATTCACCCTATGAACCAGTCGACCATCAAGCACAATGTCAAGTCCCTGATCACCAGTCCTAATAAGATTCCCCACAGCATACCCCAGCTCGAGGCCATGGAACGAGCCAAATACGAGGAGAGCAAGGCGGTGCGCCACACGTCCGTGGTCAACTCCACCACCTCCGTCCTGCGCTCCACACACCAGGAGGCCAACAAATCCCTTAGCCCGGGCATGTATGATGACGCCAATGCCCGCAGGACCCCTGTTAACTATAGCACTAATCCTGTGTCCAGAGGATCACCCATGCTGGGACGTGGTCAGGAAGGTATATTCCATCATTTTATTCACAACCTGTTGATCTTCAGGTTCTCAGCTGTTCATTACTTCTCTAACGCTATAAATACAACAATTATGGTCTAACTTCTATTGCTGATTTCTGTTACAGATGTGCTGTCATGAGATGATTTAAGTCCTCGTCGAATGAAGCATTAACTAATCAGACGAGCCTTGTGTGTTCCTCTCTCCTATATAGGTGGTATGAGCTCAAAATCTGCGGCGCATGAAAGGAAGAGTGCCATGACACCAACACAGAGGGACAACGTCCCAGCCAAGTCCCCAGTGTCTGGAGGTGACCCCGTCGCCTCTCACAGCCCCTTCGACCCCCACCACCGGCCTGTCGTTCCCGGGGAAGTGTACCGAGCCCACCTGCCTCCACATTTGGACCCCACCTTGGCCTTCCACAGAGTGCTAGATCCTGGTACAGTATCTTCACACTTTTTCCATCATAACAGAACAATAATAGCCTTGATTCTGACGGAAGCGACTCAGGCTTTCTAATTCATAGGCACTACATGTCCAGGATCTTTTTCAGCTATTGACGTCAGTAGTGGTGATCAGTATCTATGAGCCTTCTGTTCATTCCTTTTTGTTTTGTCTTGTTTTTTCCTCCTCCTGTTTCCCCTGTTGCAGCGTTCATGTTCCCCAGGCAGCCGTCCCCAACTGGCTACCACAACACATACCAGCTGTACACCATGGAAAACACACGGCAGACCATCCTCAACGATTATATCACTTCCCAGCAAATGCAAGTCATCCCGAGGCCTGACATGGCCCGAGGCATGTCACCACGGGAACAGCCCGTCGCCATCCCTTACGCAGCAGGAGCTCGAGGTATGGCCCTCCACCAGCTGATCCTCTTTCACCTGCAACAACTGGCAGGGGGAGAGGCCATGGGCGGGAGGGGTTGTAGTATGCAGACTGTGTGCTTGTGAAGTAGTGGCTACCTTTTCCAGACGCCCAGAAGCAAATGACCTAGACAAATTCTGCTGATTTGCTCTTTATATTGGGGCTGCAATTCATTCGGCTACTACTCAAATTTATCAATTGGGCACGGGCATTCAAATCATCCATTTGCTGAGTGGTTGCCTCTTAAAAGTTGACCACTATTCCACTCCTTTTTGCAGCCCTGCTTACTGATCAATCTGTATTTGGCAGCACTAACAGATGAAGGGTGATGGGTTCAAGTGTATACGGTGTTCATACATTCAGAAATTGATGGATTGGTTCTTGTTGTTCACCGTTGGCCCTTTGCTTCTGTCTGTAAAAGGGATAATTGATCTAGCCCAGATGCCTCCAACTATCCTGTTGCCTCACCCTGGGGGAACAGGTACTCCCACTTTGGAACGCATCGCCTACCTCCCTGGAGCTCAGAACCCTTTCCCTCCTAGGGCTTTCAACCCAACCTCCATATCGCCAGGTGAGGATCCCCCCCACCCTCCCTTCCCCCATTCCTACACCAAGTGTTCCCTTATCGTCCTTGCTACGATCTCCGTGTTCCCTCACACCTCTGTAAGAGTGCAGCCCTGCACTGGCCTGAGGTGTCAAAGGTCAAATCTGCCTGTCCAGTCACAGATCAAGTTGAGTCTTACTGAGCCTCAGTCTGAAAACATCAAGGGAAGGATTTCACCCTAAACCGTCTGACTGTTGCACAGCAACGAAGTGATTTTTCTGTTTTCTCCTAAAGTTGTGTTCTAATTGTGCTCTTATAAAAGATAATTTTTTGGGGCACAACATTTTTTGGAGTGAAATGTGAAGGAGTTTGTTTACAGCCTGTGTACCTGTTAACAGTTTAACATTTCTATCAGTTGTTAAAACTATGTAATAGCTTGTAACTCATCATAGTACAAATTTGTCACTGTATCTAAACTCAACATAGTATGTTGACTCAAATTCTCTGAAGTAACCCTTAAATTTATATTTATATTTCACTCTAGTTTTGATGATCTTAAAAAATCTCAAATGGTAAATATGGTAATATTCCTGAGACAGAAGATTACCATCCTTGTGCTGTGACAGATACACAACTTGTCAGCAACACCCTTTGGCTCAGACCACTAAAGGAAGCTGATCCATTCTGCCAAAACCTTGCGAGTAGTGTGTGTAAAAACCCTGTGTGTGATGTCTGTCTGTCATTGTTGTCTTCAGGTCACCAAGCCCACCTCGCCGCTGCCGCCGCCGCCAGTGCAGAAAGGGAGCGAGAGAGGGAGCAGCACCGGGAGCAGCAGGAGAAGGAGAGAGAGAAGGAAAGGGAGCAGCACCGGGAGAGGGAACGAGAGCGGGAGCGGGAAATTCGGGAACGAGAGCGGGACCGGGAGCGAAGCAACGAATACATGCGCAGCGGTGAGTTGTTTCATTGCCGTTTTAAGCTCAGTATAGGTGTGAAAATCTTAACTGAAATTCATGTTTATATCCCTCTAATATGGGAAATCCATGTTGATCCACTCTATTTAGAAAACATTTACCAGTTCTTATAAGACTGCTGTTAACTGTGGTTCCATACAAATCATGGCCAAGACATAACCTAAAATAACTTGCCACTTGCCTAAATAACTTCATAAATTTCCTCCCTCTTGCTCACTCTTTTATGCCTACCCACTCACACTCTCTCTATTATGCTCTCTCCTTTTATGTGAGTCTTTTAAGCAGTTGGTTACATAGTTAGAAGAAAAACATCAGTTACAACATCATAAATAATTAAGGATGAGGTCTGTGTATCCCGGACAGACAATGTGTGCTGACGCTTTCAGATCGAACACAACTAATGGTTTAAACCACACTTCATACATACATACACCCCTCTCAGACAGGGGTCATTTTGAAAAGAGAGAGTATGTGAGGTGTGCCAGGAAAAAAATCGTACCTGTAGATTTCATAGGAGTTTCAAGTTGACGATCTGTTATTGTTGAACTATTACCATCTGAGTGTGAAACAAAGCGACACCAGTATGGAGAGATGCTCTTTGTAGCAGCACGACATGGTAGTAAAACAAAGATGCAGTTGAACACAAATAGAGAAACCATTATTTATGATTGTTAGACAGCATGTGCATGTATTTTGAAACAGAATGCTTCATTATTGTGTGTGCAGCAGGTGGACAAGAGCAGCCAGGCCGACCAGGGAGTCGAAGTTATCTGCACTCGCCTTCTCCTTCAATGAGGACACAGGATGTAGTGGTTCAGCAGCGGCCGAGCATCTTCCAGGGCAAGAGTGTCATCACCTCTCTAATGTAAGTCAAAACCTACCTAAGCTCATCAGCTCACTCACACACTTGTATACAGACTGTTTAGTACTGTTCTCTGACAGCTGTGTGCATTGAAAATCCACAGTTTAGTTTTAAGTCTGGAGAATAAACCTCAGATGCATCAGACAGATGACTCACACCTCATCTCTTTACTTCCTCTTCAGGCCTCATTCAGCAGCAGTGACAGCAGCTGCTCAGAGCAGCTCTCGTTACAGCACCGCAGCTGACGCCCTGGCTGCTCTGGTGGATGCTGCGGCCTCCGCCCCGCAGATGGACGTGGCCAAGGTGAAGGAGAACAAACACGAACGGGATGATGACATGTCCTCGTCATCAGCAGCTCGACGAGCAACCACCCTGTCTGAACAACAGCAGCAGCAGGAGGCGGAAAGGCGACCCTTGCAGTCACCATATGGTGTTATGTCTCTGCCAGGAGGCAAGCCCCATCCTGTTTACTCCGAGGGCCCTGGTGTCGGGGTGAAGGATAAAGGACCTCAAACGTCAAAGTCCCGCATTGAAGAGGAGCTCCGGACCCGTGGAAAGACGACTATTACGGCCGCTAACTTCATTGACGTCATCATCACCCGGCAGATAGCTTCAGACAAAGACTCGAGAGAGCGAGGATCTCAGAGCTCTGACTCGTCCAGCAGCTGTGAGTGTGTTGGATACACAGTGACATCACAAACATCAGTTAGCACACATGAGTTAAACCTTAAATGTAATCTTTTTCTTATAGTAGAACATGACCAAACATTAACATTGTTTCCTTTGCTTAGCAGATAGTTGTAACTCTTTGTCCATACTTTGTCCTGCAGTGTCATCCAGTCGCTACGACAACCCTGCTGGAGCAGCCATTGAGGTGATTAGTCCTGCTAGTTCTCCAGTCCAGTCCCAACAGGACAAGCCAGACGACGGGCAACAGCAGGCACCAGGTATAAATACACACTCCGTTTGAGTGTTTAAATGAGTAGTAAAGTATAGTATAGTATGAAACTGCATAATGTTTCAGTTTATTCAAACATTGTTCCAGAAATTTTGTGTTTCATATTAAAGATGACATATATAACAATGGTGAGGCAGTTTTGGCTTTAAAGGCTAAATTTAGCCACCAGTGATGTGGAGTAAACATACCATAACTTAAATAACTTAACCCACTGACCTTGTCATGTGAGACTATCAGACACCATTCCTTTGCACCAGTGAAGTCACCAGACTCCAGTTGATGTTATTCCTGTCACCTGAAAGCAGACGTTGATCATTTGCTGTTGGCATGTAGCGTGTTAGCTCCTTCTCGTCACATCACGCCTGGCCTCACCCTGCCTCTCTTTCCAAAACAACATCGCTCTGTTCTTTGTCAACCTTCACCAGCTGGCATGCGGGCCTATGACATGAGTCGTTACCGGCCATCAGCAGAGCCGCCGCAGCCCAGTTCCCAGCAGCCCCTCTCATCCCAGGCTGATAGCTACTCCCAGGTCCCCAAGACTCACCGGGTCATGACTTTGGCAGATCACATTTCGGTAAGAAAAAATATTCAGCATTTGAAGAAGTCATGTAGCACATAACAGATTTACTATGTGCATCAACCCATCATATGAAACTGATCTGGTTTTGTTGTCACTCTCCGTCATGCAGCATATCATAACCCAGGACTTCGCCCGGAATCAGGACCCTCCCCCGTCCTCCTCAGCTTCTGCCCCATTCCAGAGCGGGGTACCAAATGTGTCCTCCTCAGGTCGAGCCAAGGTGCCCAGCCGCTACAGTCCTGAGAATCAGGTCCAGGCCCCACACCACCAGAGACCCTCAAGCAGAGTTTCCCCAGAGAATGCCCCTGACAAGCCTAGAGCCAGGTACATGGACCAGCCAGTTAATCATCAGATTGAGCTTTAATTTATTACCCATCATCGGTCTAACATGTGTCTCTCTTCTTTGTCCAGGCCTGGTAAGTCTCCTGAGCGTGGCGGCAGGCCGATGGAGAACTATGAACCTATCTCTCCACCACAGAGCTACCAAGGCATGGACAAACAGGACACTGGTGCGCCTCCACCCCAGAGGCGGGAGGCAGAGAACTCTGAGATCAGGTTCGAGATCTGTACAGTTGGAATGCATGATAGTCAGGCAGCACATCTCTTGGTATCCGCTTGAATTGGATTTAAAATGGATTAAAATGGATTTTCAGCTTCTGGCATCCATGTAGATTCTTTGTTCAACTGGTACATGTGTATTAAGACACCTGCAATATACTGTGTATTGTGAATATTGAATTACTATTTCTACACATTACTAATATTAGCTTCCTGTTAGCGCCCTAACATTTGACGCCTCACTGTATTAGACGGTAAATCAATTTCGTGTTCGGATGCCAGCAGGCAGAATGTGACCCTGTGTCAGCAGCAGATTTACATCCCAGTGATGTGGAAACAGTTTAGTCCTGCCAGGAGCTTGTTGCCAGTTATCCTGCTGTTGCTGTTTGACTCCTGACTCTTTGCCCTCTCTCTTTCTGGTTCAAGGAATGACTCACGGTCCCCGGGTAGTGTCGGCTATCTGCCGTCCTTCTTTACCAAGCTGGAGAGCACCTCACCAATGGTGAAATCCAAAAAACAGGAGATCTTTCGTAAGTTGAACTCCAACTCTGGTGCCGGTGATTCTGATGTTGGTAAGTGGGTGTCTTATTCTTCTCCATCAAACTAACATGCATGCATCAAATGACGACCCTAACTCTGTAATGTGTGTGCATGCAAGTTGTCTGTGTTTATTTTTCATTAATCATGTGATAACTACATTTAATGTCAGATGGGTTTTTTTTAATAGCTAATAATTGTCTTGCAGGAAACGCACAACCAGGCACTGAGATTTTCAATTTGCCTGCTGTTACCAGCTCCAGTAAGTAACTTGCTCATACTCTCTGCAGTTCATTCTAGTTGATGTCTCCTTCCTCACTGAATGTTTTGTTTTCAATGTGATTTGTAGGCAGTATCAACCCCAGGAATCACTCCTTCAGTGACCCAGCCAGTAACCTGGGCCTGGAGGACATCATCCGCAAGGCCTTGATGGGCAACTTGGAGGAGAGACCGGAGGAGCACCAGGGAGGAGGCATCAACAACACACCCAGTACAGGCAGTGACGCACGTCAGGAGGCCAACCCATCGCCCAGTATGGGTACGCACAAATCACACAACAGAAACATACACACAGTCTGATGTTTAACATGTTGCTGATTTACACATTCTGCCTGTCTGAATCTACAGCGAAGCAGAAGCAGAGCAAAGCCAACAGCCGGAAATCGAAGTCACCTAACCTGGGTCAGGCCTACGCTGGAGGGGAGCGTCCATCTTCGGTGTCCTCCGTCCACTCTGAGGGAGATTATCACAGACAAGCCCAAGCCCAGCCTCAGTGGAGCTGGGACGACCGACCCTCATCCACAGGTGAGTCGCCAGCCCAATTACTGTGTTCTGGTATAATTGAAAGACAGAAATACGTGGATGAACATGATCTACATGTTTCAATTGGCCATCTCCTTCTCTCTCCTCAGGATCCATGCAGTTCCCTTACAACCCACTGACGATGCGCATACTGAGCAGCACGCCACCCACCTCCATGGCTTCCCCCTCCATACAGAGCCAGCAGCAACAGCAGCAGCAGCAGCAGCAGCAGCAGCAGCAGCAGCAGCAGCAGCAGCCTCTAGCTGGAGCACCGGTGGCCCAGCAGCGAGTGTGGCAGTCTCTGCTGTCAGAACAATACGAGACCCTGTCTGATAGCGACGACTGAGCCCTGCCCGCTACAGCCTCCCCCCCCCCTCCCCAGTAACTAGAAGAGAAGAAGAGAGGCCTGCTCTGAGGCTCGTCTGTTCACCCCCCTCTCCCAGTACTAACTTGCTCATCGGCGAGTGTGAGAAGTAGATGGGGTGGTGTCATTTTTATTTTTGGTGCTATGGCGCCCCCTGGCTGTTAGATGAGAGTATAGCAGCAGCCCGTGACAGGCAGGGCTCTCCAGAACAAGACTCGCTTTTGATCCGGAAGCACTCACCCAGCCTGTCGGGGAAATAAAGAATACTCAACCGAGTGGATGACACGAGCTACAGCAAATATGAAGAACTTGATATGTAAAAAGAAACAACATAAGAGACTATTTCTTGAATTTTTGTTTTGATTTCTGTAAAGATATACCTTGTCTTTAAGAAAATCATTGTATGTAAATAGAGTAACCTTTTGCAGTGTTTTTCTTAACTTGATTATTTCTTATTTTAATGTCGCTTTTAAATTGATCCACTTTAAACGGGAAGAGAAGGTGTGTAATCTTTAATATCACAGTTGCCCTCTCCCAGTCCACCCCCCCACACCCCACACGTGACTTGACACCCACTCTTAAGATTTTTACCATAGCGGCCGCTAAGACAGACATAGACCTGTGGTTTGTTGTTTGAGCACAGAGATTGTGCCACCCTGCGCGCCATCCACCAAGCACCACCAGAGCCTGAACATCGTGGACAAAAAAAAAAAAAAACAGACTTAACATTTTGAACAGCATCACATACTTGATTCCTCTCTTCACTCACAGTGGAGACGATGCATGTATTCTAACTATCAGATGGTAGAGGTAACCTCTCACCCCGTTCTAGAGTAATGTCTTCAAAGCAAGTTGAGAACACTGGTGTCATAGCAGAAAGGTGAAAAGTCTGATATAAGCTTAATTGTGCCGGAAAAGATATCCTTATGACTACTCCTGGACCCCGTCTGAATAATGAAAGTGAGCCAATGTTTTTTTGTTTATTGTTTTTTTTCTTTCTTTCTTTTTTTTTTGTTTTGGTTTTTTTCGGTAGAGCTGACCATGGTGTGTCACATGTAGCTGTCTCTCTCTGCAGTTTCCAACCTGTCCAGAATGATCTGCTCTGCAATGTTGTCATGGTTTAAAAAAAAAAAAAAAGTACCACAGGAACTTTCTTTCTTTTCTTTTTTTTTGACGGTTTTGCCATGCCTTGTGACTTGAGAAAGAAGGCAGCTTTAACTAATTTTCTCAGAGATATACGTTGGTGTTTGATGTTTGTATTTGTTCCTGTAGTCCCTCTTTTTTTTTCTTTTTTTTTTGATACTGTCCTGACAAAAATCTGAACTCTGTAAAGTGTCTTTCTATTACACAAAAAGGCAAAACTAACCAAACATAAAGAATGGTCTGCACCATTGTTGCACTTTTTTTTGCTTTGTAGCTTTTGACAACAAAAAGCATACCTACCTGCTGTGTAACTTATTCAGCCTCCAGCACAGGAGTTATTCAATAATGTGCTTTAACTTTTTTTCCCCCACCACTCACAGAAATCTGGATGTTTTGACTTCCTGTCTTTTCTTGTAGCTGGTACATGATTTTTGTAGTGTGACACTTGCATTACAGTTACAATTCTAAGTGTATGGTACAGTTAAATGTTTAGGAGTTTGCTATCATGGTGATTCAAAACCGTGACCACTTAATCTCTGCTTTCATCGTGTCAATCAACAGGCGTAAAGCTTTGGATGAGTTATTCTAGGTCAACATCATAAATGGCAGTAACGTTCCTTTGCGAGTCTTTTTTTAGATGTGGAAAAAAAACATTTTTAGGTTTTTTCAGCTTTCACTTTGTTCAATTAACAAAACTTGATATTTCCTGTTTTATTTCCTTTCATTTTAATTTTGAATCATTTGTCATAGCACATGTTCAGATTTTTATTTTTCTGTCATTTTCAACATCTTTGTTCTTCATCCTGTTTTTAGATGGGATGTTATGTGTTTACAAAGGCAATGACAAAAAAAAAAAAAAAGTTTACAGACTTGAATCTTAAAGAAATCCGACATGAAGCCGAAAAAGAATTGGAGCATCTTTTCAGCTCTCTATCAAACACACAGTGGTGACTTTTTTTGTCTTTTTTTGAAATTGAGACTTGAAAACCCGTGTATCCTATGATGTTGAAATGCAATGTTTGTATCGCACAAATGTCTCTTAGTAGGCTATTACAAGAGTTCAGACCAATCAAATAAAGTGGATCAGTTCTCCACCACTGATAAATGTGTAACTTCTTGATAGACGTTGCATTATTTTATTGACTTTTCCCTGGCCATAATTCTCAGTGACTGAAATTTCTATTTCATTTGTGCATTCCTACAATATGACATGAAACATCACTGTCAAGAAGTGTAGCTTATGGTTTAATGGAGAAGAATAACACTTCCCTTTACAAGGCTTTATATCGGCCATCGTGTAGCTATGGTCAAAAGTTTGTGTGAAAAATAATGGAAAACAGATGCAGATTAATGGTTAATGTAACATGTAGATTCTGCCGCATCCCCATTTATGCTGATGTCCAGTCAAACGATATTTCACAATTGTTCAAGTGTGTCCTAAACCAACAGTCAGGTGTCCATATGAACAGCGAAAGAGGTTTTTCTCACCGTAATCATTCCTCCTGTTCAGACTGGCTGTTAAAAAATCCCCTTCAAATATGCTTTCAATGTAAGTGATGGGGGGCCAAAATCCACAGTGTGTCCACACAGTCATTTAGTGCTGCATTTAAAAGTTGATGTGAAGCTTATATGAGGCTTCAGAAGTCTGAGTTAGTAATATCAAGTAGATATCTGCCATATTTACAGTCTTAAGCATCAAATTCCCTGTTTGTGTTTCCTCCGACAGTGTTTCCCTGTTGAGCTGTGGTGGAAGGGACTCATTTGGATGGCTTAAGCTTCATATTAACTTCAGATAAATGTTTGAATACATTTTTGCATAGAGGGAGGACTGTGGGTCACTTTAATTGTAGGCAAGTGCATTAAGACGTGTTTCCTAATGAATATGAAAAAATCAGCTGTTGAAATACATCATGGCTTTGCTTTATAGTAGGTCTAACACTGTATATTTTATTCTATTCTATTCTGCTCTGTGAATGAAGTTGATTTATTTTTCTGAACTTACTGGTTCATGAGGAGAAAAGTGCCTGTTGCACACACTAGCTTCTTGCCTAGTTATAAGTAAAATCTGTGCTAAACATCACCAATAGAAAAGGCCTGTAGCTCTTAGTCACAGTACACATTTTGACTTGAAAATGTTGGCACCATTATTAAAGTGTCACAGTGGGCCAACATGCACAATACCACTACAAAGAACATAAATAGAATTCTAACATCATTCAATTTAATATTACCACATGTTGATTTTTCACCTGCGACATTTCAAATTGTCTTCAAAGTGATTTCATGTCTTATGACACTTGCATGATGCTGTTTTGTCAATTCAACTGAGGAGTCAATACCAGAGAGACAACAGGGAATTATGGGCCTTGAACCAAGCATCAGTGTCATAACATGTATTTGTCTGGGACTAAGGTAAGAGAAGAAGGCTATGCATGGCAGAGGCAAGCTGATCCCCAACAAATTGAGATAAAATTGTGCATACTGTATATTATACTATATATATTCCACCAACAAATTTGTCTCAAGATTTGTGGACATCAGGATGAAAAGTCATTTTCTTAAAAACTGAAGAACTGGCCAGAATTTTATTTTATGAATGTCAGAATTCATTTTGGATTTTGGAAAAAAAGAAAAAAAAATTGTATTATTTTGACACTCAAACCAGTTATTTAAATAAGCTGGAAGCCAAAGCTGTAATATTATACTATGAAAACAAAAACCATAAAGTTCAACAGGCTATCAGTTTATTCACTTTACTGGGAAAACTTAACAGGAATCCAAGATATCATCGTCTGAACTTTTCATGATTGAATTTAGAAGGTATTTCGAGTCTGTCCAGCTTATAAACACTAAGAAATGTGCACATAATAACTACAGTTAGTATGTCAAATATATATTTTTAAAAAGATTATATCGCCTACCTCTTCTGTTATTTTTCTATTCATTCTTGTATTTATTTATTATTATTATTATTATTATTACTTTGACCCTTTTTTCTTGCCACCATGTTGACTGTATCAACAAACTGAGCGTGAAGTCATGTCAATAATAATAAAAAAAACACAAACCTACAATAAAACAAATAAAGGTTAAAGAAAAAAAAGAGGGACACCACCGGAAGTCGTAATATTTTGATCGTGTCCTATTGGCTCGAAGAGCTGATGACGTCATGAATCGCGGCGCTCTCAAACATGAAGTCGCAGTCATGTCTGACTTTACTTTACCTGATGTAGCTCAACAACTCTTCAGAGATATCCAGAAAACTTACCAGGAAACGTCTCAAAGTAAGACGAGAGCTGTGAAGAGAGATGAACTGGACGGTTTAATGTAAACGCAGCTGTTAAATGACAAGCTAAGCTAACAGTTTTTATTGACTTTGTGAGCAGACTGACGGTAACTTACCTGCGTAGCTAATGTTACTGTACTTCACTTAATGTGAGTTAGTTATGGGGACATGTACAGTTCATGTTAATGTAGCATTAAATGTACATTTGGACTACGTTAATGTACTAGTTTGTGCTTTACACCTCGATGTAATTTAGTATTTGAGCTGAAGGTGGCGCTGCTGCTGTAATATACATTTACATTTTAGTTCATTAGGTGCATATCTGTAAAACTAATACAGAACCACGCAACAGCCCTGTAATAAACCCGTCCTCTATAAAGGCCATTATGTTCAGGTTTTATTTCATCTAATTTCGTCAGGTGTTTATTTATGTTATGGACATTTTTGGAGGCTGTAGTTTGTGATGTTGTTGTCCTGTATTGTATGAATTAGAGTGGACTAAATATTAAGAAACATCTCTCAGCTCAGTATATCAGTACAGTGCAACAAGACCTCCAATAGACCATAAAATGAATCAACACCGCTCTCTTATAACCTTCATGAAGATAGGAATTATTGCACAACTGTTGGATCATACTGCATTACCTTTGTTGAGGTGTACCTAATAAACAGCACACCTCCTTTTATTATAGGCAACTATTGGCTTGCACACCTGAAAAAACAAACCATTTTTCACAGCAAATATTTTGACATGTCACAGCAGGTAAATCACAGGTGTAATTAATAATATAAATTATGGCTCGGTTCCATGTAGGTGTCCGTCAGGGTCTGTTATTGTGCATACTGCCTTACTTGGACACTCATATGGAGCTGAACTACATTAATGTTATTAGTTCCAGTGAAAAAGGCCTATTGGGTATATTATGAACAAGATTGTCCAAACATGATGAAACGCACATAATTCACACATCACCAGCCCATCTTAATGTCCAGGCTCACAGATCAACAGATAATGTTACACTAATTGAACATAGGTATTATAAAATAGTTGTACCGGATCAGTTTTTATTTCACAGGATATAAACTTTGGGAATGTTTATGCCACCAAAAACCCACAACAAAGTCATGTATTGTTCTTAAGGGATTAACTCCTGCCAAGCCCTAAGTCCCCATTTTGCACAGCATGCCTCCGTGGACTTGTTACCAGTAATAAGTAAATGTGCTCTATCTTTACATGGTCATGTTGAAAACAGGCAAATTGAGGAACACACTCCTATTCTTAATGTTGGCTAAGAATAGTCACACATAGGGATCGAACAATACTGCAGGTTTGAATAGTTGACACCGAGCCAGTCTGACGCAGTGCCATGCCCTGGGCCATATCAACAGTACTTCTTCATATTTTTCCAGATGTTATCTGAAATAGTAGTTAGACTTGGGCCTATAACTGTTTGGCCTCCAGCTTCTCTCGATACCAAAAAGAAAAAATTAAGCCCACAGTGCATCAAAATATTGCAACGACATTGTAGGTTGTGTTTTTTAAGGGATTTCTCTGTTATATTGTAAACTCTGAACAGATTCACTCAGGTAAAGGAAAATATTACTTAAAGTTTTACGACATTTAAATCTGTGAAATTGTTTTTTTTTTTTGGTTTAAAAATGACCATAATAATAATCATACATTAACACACATTTTTCGTGTCATTTTTCTGTCTTTTTTATAGTTCCTGATGAACTGCTAATTGCGTAAGTATCAATCTCCTTATTCCTCTCAACCATTAACTTCAATTATTTTTTACAAGCTCTGCCACTTATGTCATGAAGACATTATGTTACATTGAATCATAACAATGTTCTGAATTTAAGACTAGACTCAATAAATATAGTTACTCTCCCCCCTCTGAGTCTGATCTATGTATAAAGGTTTGCGCATGGCTAAATATGAGTGGGTGTGAAAGTGCAGAAACCACACTGGGGAGGTCTTGTGAGGCATTTTTACAGTCTGGATTTACCAAAGTGACGTAGTATTGAGACACAATGTCATGATGCTCCTGTGTGTCTTTACTAGGGCATTTCCTGGCACGGTGGTTTGAGTTACTGAGAGTGAAGGGGTGCTCCCTGTCTGGGTCACAGCCACATCCTGTCTGTTAGTCAGGACGTCACCACTTTAGGGGATCTTTATCACTTTGTGGTATTTCACAAGCAGGCATCATTCCTTGTTTTATATATTTTATCCTGCTTTCTCTCATCTCTTCCTCCTAGGCAAAACTCTGGCATCCACATTAATGATAGCAAGCAAAATGTAATTAAATGAGTTATGTTATATATTTTGAAAATTATTATTTTTTAAATTTGCTTTTACAAGTTTTTAATGGAGGATAAAACTGATACAAAACAGCTCGCCTATTTTTCATGTCAGTGGATGCATGATGGTCACAGTTTTAAATTCTGAGCACAAGTACAAACTAAATAAAGATACTCTTATCCATCTGATGTATCAAATTTAAATTTCAAGTTTTGGTGTTTCCCCCCTAAAGGCAGATATATCTGTTCTTCTACCAGCAGTAGCCCCCCCAAAAAAAGTCAGACCTGAAGACAGATGCTTTCTTTTTTTTTCTTCTTCTGAACAAATGTTTATTTATATTTTTGCACATTAGTATTTGCGCACAGCTACCCTGTCAAGAAAAGAGGTCAAAAACCAACAAGAAATATACCAGCAAGCATATATAGAAGTTATAAATCATGTCATCCCATACATCCACATAGAGAGGAGTCTCCTTTTAAAAAAAGAAAAAGAAATAAATGAAGGAGGAAATAATAAATACATAAATATTAGTTAATTTCACAATAAAATCAGTAGAACTTCTTATCATCTTGGTAATGTAAAATAAGCAATCACAGGAACCCAGGTATAAGAACATGTTGGTCTTTACATGGAGTTATTTATTTCCATTGAGTAAACCATCATTTACCTCTCTTTTTTTGATATAGAGTGGGTGGCAAGTTGGCAACAGTTTGAGCCAATATAAGGTTGTTTTTTTTTAAATTGAGCTCTTACTATTCCTTTATTGTTTTTATTTATTATTATATTTGTGTATGATTATATTGTATCTTAATAACTGTATAGCATTTCACTTCAACTGAGGTTGTTTTTAAATGTGCTTTATAAATAAAGCTTGACTTGACTTGATAATTTCTTTTGCCACCAACAACGAGATGTTCAACAATAGATGCTTTTTTTAAGTCACACACAGACTTAAGGGTTCATTATCAGATTGTTATAACTTGATCTTTACTTCAAATTTCTTCTCTGTAGGTTCTGTTTGTATACTTTTTGCAGCATGTTGTATATGCATAAGTCATTATTATGCATTTGTGTTGCGTTGTCATGTACACATTTAAACTTGGAGAAAATATGTTGTGTGTCTTCTTTCTCTCACATCTTACATTTTCTGTCTTGTGTCTCTCAGGCTGAAGTTTGTTTTTGGGCCATGTGCGCTCCCAGCTTTGGACCTGGTGGACCAGCGTTCAGTCACCTGTCTGTCATCTCCCAGCGGACGCAAGGCTTTCCAGGTCTGTCATGCATCTGTCAACACTGTTTACTTCCTGCAAATGAATGTTTGCCTCCTGACACTCATTTATCACCATGATATCCACATTCTTCCGCAGTAAAACAGTTTCCAACCTGTAGGAGCTCCATCATTAGTTTGTTTAGGAGAACTTTCATTCCTATGATTAAACCTATTCTGTTCTTATGCTCCAGAAACTAGTTGGTCTCTGACTCATAGTTTTTCAAAATTCAGAGTGAAATCATGCAAATTCATGTGTGTTCTTCTCACCAAAAGAGCACATTATCACTTTAATAACAGTTAGTAAATATATTTACATTAAGATCAACAAGATCATCAGAACAAAACTCTTTTGGGGTTTTTCAGACAAAGAGAAAGGATTTTTTCAGTGGATGTTGACATTTAATTTAGTTTTATTTTAGTCTGAGTGTTTGAGAACATCGCCTTTAATATTTTTTTACTTCTATTAAACTCTAGTTAAGAGTTGAAAATTCCCTCTCTCACCGATCCTCATGAGTCAGAACATTTTAGTCCACTGTTAAGTGCCAAAATGTCAGAAGCCCTTATTAAGAAAAGGTTATGAGTCAAATTTTGCATGTGTTTGTAGTTGGCAGTTTCAGGTGGTTTGAAAGAAAGCATAAAATAAATAACCTCCATTGTTTTTTTTCTGATAAATCCCTGAATCATCCTGTGGGACACGCATTAATCAAGTCCCAGCACGGCTCAAAATGCTCAGTATTGTGTGAACAGCCAAGCGAAACCCAACTTGTGCCATTTTATATTTATAAAGGTCACATTAAAAGGTGTGACCTAACTCGCTGAGGTTTTGTGACGTCTGTGGGTAACTTTATGACATCTCATCACTAATGTATCACTGCAAACCTTAAACATAGAAACTGACTCTGCTCCCTCATTTAGTTCTTTTTATTGTATCAACCCATCATTATGTAAACTCACATATTTCCAACACAGAATAATAGTCAATGTTATGAAATAACTTTATATCTTAATCTCAAAGAAGAAACGTTATTGCTCCCTAATCTTTAAATGAACTGAAGTCATGGTGTCCTCAAAGTTCAAGTGTAGTCTCAAAAGGACATAAAGGGACTTGCGGTGGGCGAAACAAGGCGGTCCGCTGGGTCTGTGGTCACTATGACCCAAATTTCCTGTAAACTCCTTCAAGTACTGGCAAAAACAGATTTATTGAAGGAACTATAAAATACAATGCAGCTAAATCCAGATATGAGTTGTGTCCTCTCAGGACACTTTGAATTCAATTGTCCTAATTGTTTCACATCATTCCTTCAAGGCTGACTGATGTATGAGGTCCAACAGCATTCGTTGGAAATGATTAATACAATAGTCTATTTTTATTCTCCTCTCTTCTACATAAAAAACTTCTGGGAAAAGAATGAAAGACCTCTTGTAGCTCTTATAATGTCCAGATGTTTGAGATGTACCTTTATACAATGAGGGTTCATTTCATCCTTAAACACATTATTTATACTTAAGGAGTTGTTAATGTTATATCCAGTGTCCAAAATACCTTCATTTACATGTGTTATGGTGTTTCATTTCATTATTTTGTGAATAAAGAGGAAATGACGATATGCAGGCTGCTGTGACACAGGTCTTACTGTACTTGTTGGACTGTTTGCGTATGTCCGAGCCTGTGGGAAGATCACACGTTTCTCTCTCTTTATTGTATCCGATTGCTTCACTGTTTATTTGCAGCTCTGCAGCACTTCAGTTTCAACATCATGACTCACGTAGGGAGACACGCAACTGTAGACGAACTGTTATTAAAACAAATCATTAAATAAAAAACTAGCAACAGATCGCTGTTTATCTGGTCTATCAAATGCGTCATCGTTAGTATGCAGTGGACCATTAATCTAGAAGATATCACTAAAATCTATTTCTCAAAGGCCAATTACTAATGTTTCACACTTAGAGGACTCAGAATTGTTTACTGTAATGATGGAATTTGAGTATTTCATGGAAAGCAGTGAATAACCAGAGCAGTGATTTTACTTTGTCCAAGTTGAATATTCCTGCAGCTTGACACTCACCTGCAGGTACAGACTCTTAAATTACATCATGCGATATTGGACATACCTCCAGGGAGGTTTTACAGCATGAACCACACATTAATAATCACAGAATGTTCTTTTTCTCATGATGATAGAGTTTATTTTGTGTGATGAGCTGCTGCGAGTGTCGCTCCTGTGATCTTGTGGAGGTCTGTTTTATGTTAGCAGTATATACAGTTAGAGAAACATTAAGTGAGACTTGAGTGCTCACAGTGTCTCATCAGTTGTTTTTCAGAGCCATGCCACAAATATTTAGCTTACACTGCTCTCTGACTCTCAATTTCAACATGACGGTGAGCGCCTCAAACTCATCCTACTTAAATCTCTCAAACCAGAGCGAGGCAAGCTTTGCCTTAGTATAATGTATATATAATGAGTTGACTGACTTTAGGGTGATGAAAACTGGTAGTAAAGTGAAGATGGTACACTGAGGACCAATGGCTGAGTCATAACAGTGACCTTGCAGGGTGGACCATATTTGGGCTGCATGTGAAAGCGCTGAGAGTTTGAGGATCCCTGTTTAACATCTTGAGTTGAATGAAATCTGCTATGACACTATGGGGAAGTGACTCAGCAAGTGTCCTTACATTTATATTTCCTGTAAGGTGGGAATAAAAAGAGGAGGAGAAAGCTAATTTGTCTCATCAGGTCAAATAAACAATCATCTTAAATAAGCAGACATTTTCTGGAAACGGATTCTTACTGGAAGCACTGGGATTTGCAATCTAACTGGGCGCTACGTCAAACTTCATTCGGAAGATGATAAATTAACTAATGATTTCCTGTTAATATCCTGTGTCTGTGGGACAAATTGGATATTCTCATGTTGCTGTTGTTTTAGGTCTCTTCTTTCCGTAAAAAGAATGAATAGCTCATGAGAGCGTGGCATTTCACTGCTGGGATATTTCACCTTGTGTCATTCCTATAGTTCACTGATAAGTATAGTGTATTATATTCACATATTCATAGAATAGTATATTCACATAAGGAAGTCATGAACAGTAATACAACTCCCACTGTATGGGCAGGAACACTCTATGGATATTCAGTCTTTAACTCAACTAAATATTGACATTGCTGTTGAGGACAGATGTGCGGGAAAGATTAGTTTATGAGATAGTTGATTGAGATTATTTTGGTAATTGATTAATTATTTAACTCATTCAAAAATGGCAAAACACTTGCTGGTTCCTGCTTCATCAAATGTGAGGATTTGCTTTAAAAAAAAAAAAAGAAAAAGAAAAAATATATATATAAATTAGAGCCAGACTGATATATTGGTCAGCCAATATTGGCTTATGGCAGATATATTGGTATTGGCATATATGTTTGTTTGGTTTAAAAAAAAAAAAGTTATATAGGCAACATTTTATGTATATTTGATCCTTTTTCTTAATTCAAGTTGAATATATACGTACATGTTTTTATTATTAATAGGAATTTATAATTATTAAATTCCCTGTGAAGTTTACAGTTTATAAAGTTTATAATTAAACTGTAAAATATCACAGCCTCCATTATATATCTTTATCACAAGTGTTTGATAACCACATCGCAAAAACATGTTTTTTGTGTATATATTCTGTATATATAAGTTTAACCCTAACCCTCAGAATGATTTACTCCCTAATAGCAGTATTGGCATCGACCCCAAAAATCTGGTATCAGTCACGCCCTTTTATAAATGACTGCCAGTTGAACAAAACTAACAATATGAGGACTGAGTTTGGGACTCATCAGATAGTATATTTGCAGGATAGAAAAGAATGACCACCTATGACTATGATATTTTCTGTGCCTCTGGTCATGTTTGACACTGCTTCCACCTGAGCAAGAATGTCATTTTAAACTGGTGAGAGGGGAAGTTGAGACGACGCTGTGCTAATTTTCTCCCCAACGCATTTTATCTTTTCTCCAGTGGCGTCACGTTTGCCAAAGTTTTCTCCTGACTGGAATGTAAAATAAACTTTGTCCCACAGAAGAAAGCTTTTTAGCACTTGAAGTAGTTCATCAGTGCACACACGGGACAGGCCGTGTGTGTGTGTGTGTGTGTGTGTGTATGTATATATATATAACTTTTATATGAGTCAACCACTGGTGATGCAGATGTAGGTCAGTATAGATACAGGACCTGTGTGTGTGTCCAGTTGACTTCATACAGCTTTAAATTTCCGGCCCTTTCTGGGATGTGGAACCAGCGGACAGAGGGCCGTCCAACCTCCTGACCCTCTGTCTTGTGGTGGTGCCCCGCTCTCAAGGCTCCCACGAGAGTCCAGCATTTCAGGCTGAGACGGAGCTGGATCTTTGCCCAGGCTTTAACTCTCACTGTTCATGGCAGTTCTTAACGTAGTTCCTTGTTGAAGAAACCTGGATCTCTGCCATACAGTGGAGGCCCGCAGTTTGTGGTGTCTATTCAAGATATTAGCTGCCAGCAGTGCCACATAATCTAAGTTGCCAGCAGAGAACAAAAACAGGCCAAAATGTGAGCTGGTTTTCAATAAACCAGGCTCCTTTAGAGATTGTAGCAGTTCTTGGACTGGTCTCACAGTTTTACAGCTTCTAGCCTAGCATCTTGCTGTACACTGCGCTTTATTCATCTTTGCTGACGTGTGTGAAGTCCATGTAATTGTCTCTTTGGGCCTTATTTATAATGAGGTGTCACCCTGAACAAATGAGGTGTTTTTACTTTTGTAGGTCACAGGAGAAGGTAATTTACTAAAGCTCTGGAGAATAATGGAGCCTGCTCTCCCATCTTGGGAGGCATTAGTTATTGCGAAGTGTCAAGCTAATCCCGCGACTTAATGTCCTCGTGTGTCATGTGCATGAGGACGAGGTTTAAATCACCGTCTGCAGCTGAGCGTGCGCGCCAGCATTCGCAGACTGCGGAGGCGCTGTCATGTCAGCTGAGGCCATTAGGCACCACATGAAGCTTGTTTAAAAATGCATCATTTCTATCCCGTCTCCTCCAAATAACTAATGTGAAACGATGAGGCTGATGGAAGCAACCTCACCTTCAACCCAACTGCCGTTCTCTCACTTCTGTGCATCATTTAGAAGGAGAGTCCACCCAAAAAACTCACTCTCCAATGGGATATTCCAGTTATTTTAGACTTTAAAATCAATATTTAAAAAGAGAGACAAGCTGGGAATCTCAAATCTTTATCTTCATTGAAACAGTCACAGCTCCACAGGCTTATAGATATTTCATGTGAATCAGTGTATTTGTTTGATGGGCTTACAGCTGTGAATTAGAGGAATTAAAAGACGTGCTTGTTTCCCAGTAAAACACCGTGACCTCTGTGATAATGTGGGAACACTTTAATTTCACACATGAAACAGCTGAAGGACTCGTCTCCATATGACATCATCACATCAATCATCTTGACTGTCTGCTGTGCTTTTTAAGGACAAAAGGGTTCAAATTCACAAATGAGAAAGAAGAAACCATTTGAAAATATTTTTAAAAAGAATCAGCCAACACAAACAGCATTTCAAAAATACTTCGCTCCATAAAGACACGACTCACACTTGTCTCTGTATGACCTTTCAAATACATTTGAAACTCACAAGCTGCCACATATTTAAATGTTCTTTGCATGAATTTGTTGCAGGTGATGGGAGGCTCGGGACGTTTGTACACCTGCTTCGTGTCCTGCCACTACTGCCCGTGCCCGGCCTTCGCCTACACCGTGCTCCGCAGAAATGAAGGCCTGCTGGTGAGTCTCAAACAAACTGATGGCCTGGGTTTCCATTTTTGAGTACAAATGTTCATACACAGTGGTCCTGCTGGGGTTGAACATTTGTAAAACACACACATATATATATGGGAGAGTAAATAGAGTAGCGTATTTACACACAGCCATTGTGTCTTGTCAGCCGAGCGTGAATCCTGGAGAAAACGATCGCCCCGGTCAACAGCGAGAACCAAGCACACGTCAAAATGTGCCTAACAGATGTATTGTGGTCGGGTCGTGTTTTTGTCTGCTCGCCGAGGGGCGTCTCCGTGTCTCTGAATGGATGTTTGTACTTGTGCTGTAGCTCTAAATATCTGCCAGCAAATAACCTCATCCTTGCTCCAAGTATTATGAAGACTCGTAACCCCTGGAGGATGCAGCTAAAATCAGTGTGAGAAACAGAGAGCTGAACCCGACCGTGGAGACTCCCCTCCAGTCCTTCGGCACCACTCGTATCATTCCCCATGAAACCATAACTGAGGACGGTAAAAATAAAGCTATTTGCCGCCTCATCAAACTCCCCCAGCAAGTTAAGAAGCTGGATGAAGCTGGAGCCGACTTCTTTGAGTCGATTTTTACAAGTTCAAACATGTCGACACTTAAGAGACTTAATGACTTTGACCATGCAGCCTGTGGTCCTCCCCCCGCTGGAGCCACTTTGTTACTTCAGGGGCCCTGCAGATTCCAACATAACTGGATAAGGCCAGACCAGGTCTGATCTGGCAAATAGGTAAGAGGAAAGATAAAGCAGCAAGAGAAGGCCATGAGCTCACAAACAAGAAAAAAATCCTGCTGCACGTTTTGCCTTTTTCACCTCACGTTGGCTCATTGCTTATGTAAAGACTAATCTACAGGCGCGTTAATGTCTTATTTATAATGCATGGAAAGGGCTGGCGGTGAAAAAAAAGTAGATGATTAACGTGTTAATATTTATAATAACAAAAGGAACTTCTGTATGTGCCCGGTGACACATGCACACAATGCAGAGCTGCACAGTTACTTTTCATTCTGCTCACATGTTTAGCTACTGCAGTTACTTCTAGGTCTGTTTGGAAAAATAATACACACTCAGACCCTCTTCTTCATAAGTGCTTTTCTTTTATAGACATGTTTATAAATTGAAATAAATATTGGAAATGGTCCTGCTTTGTGACTATTATTTTCAGTGGAAACATTTCAACAGGCCAGAGCCCAGCGGCGTCTTTTCCAGTCTGATCCGAGTGTCACTGACGCTTCATGTTTGTGTCATTAATCACGCCGGTGTCCATGTTCATGTGATGAGTCAGCGTCTGCGCTCTTTTGTCTCTCAGTGCAAACACATCTTGGCCGCCTACCTGTGTCAGGCCACGGGCGTGAGTCAGCAGGAGAGCGTGTCTGATCAGCAGATGTCAGCGCTGCTCAGCGGGACCGCAGCCCCGTGACACCCAGGTACACTCGGTAATGAGTACGGCAGGTGGACCGGCACACCTGGCTCCACGGCGGGGGGGACAGCGCGGATCCGCTTTGGACGAGAGCAGATGTTTTAAAAGGGGACACTCCGGGTCACCGACGAGAGGACGGGAGCACGGGAAAACTTACTAAGGTTCCTGCTCTTTTGTACGTCTCTTTGAAAGGCACCAGATGTTGCTTTATTTGTTTTTTTTCTTTTGGAGGAGTTCTTAATCTGTTTCCAGGGTAACGACATCTGTGCCGTGTTGTTTTTAGTTCATTTCATTCTCGAGTTGCATCAATTAGGGAAGTAGTGAGTTACTCCAGAGACATTTTTAAAGCATGAATGTATGTTTTTGTCTACATGTGTTACTTGTAAATATAAATTCTTATATAATTTTCAATGCACATTTTAAGGAATAAAAGTCTGATCTGTAACAATATAAACATTGCCTTTATTAACAAAATATTTCACCATACATACAGATTGCATGTTAAATAGCAGTATCAGTTTGCAGTTGTAGTTCTGTTGAATGAAAGAAAGAAATGGCCTGAAGAAGAAAGGTTGAACGTCAGCTGTTCAGATGTTTTTTTCCTGATTAGTAATGAAATGACACGAGAGCACACTTGACAGATATTTGGAATGAAAGGCAGGAATGTTGAACTACATCAACTCGTTATTGTCCGTCTTACCTTGAAATCACAAAAAAAGGCAATAGTTTGACATCAATCAATAGCTCGTAGAAAGCCAGACACCTACAGTACTTATTTTAACACGTCAGTCAACAAAGACGATACAACGCTACAGTGCAGTTACAGTATATATGTCTCCATTGGAATGTACTAAAACATTGGCACACTCCTGTGTTTTAGCCCTTGAAATTAGTCAGAGGTGGTACACTGTACACAATGGCAACTGAGGGGAGATCACCAAGCAGTGAGGCAAGTGCTCAACAACGACAACAACGACAACAACATGGTTCGACACCAATGAAGCACACCAATCAGAAAATCTAAAAACATCAGTGCAATGTGGTTTCATTTGTGTAGTGATGGCTCTCAGGTGACCGAAAATACCTTAGTTCTTTTTTTTCCCACATATATTTTGACACTCCAAACAAGACTCTGCTCGTCTGATTTAATTCAAGGATGCATCTTTCTTGGTGATTTAACAGCTCTCACCACGCACTCCTGAGGCGGAGCAACAAGTGCTTTAAGGACCGAGTCTGTGGGAAAGTAGCGCTTCACTATGAGCACTATCAATTGCAAATGATATCATCATCATTAGTGTTTCCTGCTTCATCCTTTAAAGATTATCTCTATCTTTATGGGTTCAACAGTCGTGTTTGCTCGGACAAGTGTTGGATCATTAGTAATTAATTAAAACGAGTCCTTAATACAACACATTTTAGTCGTTTTCCCGAAATGAAACCGTTAATCTCGGCTAAGTCAGTGACTTCAGCAGCATATGAAGGGACTGACTGCATTAACAGGCCAAATGAGAGCCTCGGGATCCCAGCTGAGACTTTGTGATGGAGGGTGGAGGGGGGGATGTCAGCTGGACTCCTAAGGCAAGTGACATTCATGTACAAAGCAATAGTGCTTTATGTTATGTAAGCCACTACATGCATGTGTACCAGGATGAGGAATTTTTTAAAGTTTGACGCCAGCTAATCTGCTTACAGTTATTCATCAATTGGCTCAAGACAAAGCAGCTGAGAATACTCTGCAGACGTCGTGTTTCTATGAAGGGTACGATCAGTTTCCCACTTCCTGAGCTTTTGTCTTAAGATATGTTTGTGTGCAAAGGACTGGGAGCAGCACCGCAGGTGTGTTTCGCTGACTTACTGCTTCTCATGTCTCGGGTCTGCGTGACTGACTCAAATCTTTCTCTTCATCTAGTGGTCACAAAAAACGCCTTTCTCTGGCTCAAAGCTGCAGGGGTCACAGGATTCATGTGCAACCCCTGTGGCTGTGAGAGATGACTCATGCAATATGCAGCATTTCTTTCTTTTTTCCCCCTTTTCTTATTATATTTGTTGCATGAGAGGCTCTGTTGTTCTTGGGGATATAGCAGACTACTGTGTGCCTCTGTATACATTTTTTGTTGTGGAGGATTTAGTGCAGCAACACCTGCAAACACTGGCACTTAGTTAAAGGCAGCAGCTTAGTAGAAAACTCTGCTATACAAAGGTATTTTACTCTCTTATTTTGTGTCGTCTATGAGCAATAACAGTTTTATAACAGCTACTTTCTACAGGTGAAGCCTGTGATGAGGATCGTGAGTATGAATTCATTTAAAAAAGGGTCACAAGCAAAAAAATAACCACAGATGCTGACTACTTCTATTGTACCTTTCTAGGTCCACAAGCACAGATCTAGCCTCACAAAGTTTTTTTGTTTTTTGTTGATCTTTTACATTCTCAAAAAAGATAAGGTGTTGCAAATAAATAAATAATTAAACAGTGGCACTGATTATTGACAGTAAAAAACAGCAGGAGTGTTTTAAGGTTGTAACAGGGTGGATTCAGAATGATAAATAGCATTTCAGAATGTAGCAAAGTTTGGATCCTATTCACAGTCCTACAAATCCAGTTAGCTTCAACAGTAAAAAAAAAACAAACCCAAACAAACTCCTTCACAATACAAAAGTTACATAAGACTCTCCATTCAACATTTCACTGCTTGACCCCTGATACTTGGCACGATTCATAAATAAATGTCCACATTCAAGGCGTGTCTGACATCATCTTCACATATCATACCCTTGTTCTTGTAAACATTAGAAACCTCGGTGGACATAAAATTCAACAACAGAACTGACATGTAAGACTCTGTCACGGCTCTCTATAGCAGAGGGTCGATGGTCATGTGGATCTGGTCTCTGTTGCGTCTGCTGCCGTTGGAGCTGAGGTACAGATCCTCCCGGCGGCACAGGAAGTGCTGGGCCAGGATCTTGCTGAAGGTGTTCCTGAAGTCCTGGATGCGGTAAGCGTAGATGATGGGGTTGACCACGGAGTTGGCGTGCGACAGAATGATGGCCACGTACATGACAACTTCCGGCCTCTCCAGCTCATGGTAAAACAGCTTGAGGCAGTTGAGGATGTGGACGGGCAGCCAGCACACAGCGAACAGTCCCACGATAATGGAGAGGGATTTGGCGGCCCGGATCTCCCGCTGCAGCAGCCCGTGGTGATGGCTGTCCCCGTTGCCCACACACTTGAGCTCAATCTGTCTCAGCTGCTTCCTGGCCACGGTGAAGATCTTCAGATAGATACCCAACATGATGAGCAGCGGTAGCAGCACGCACACAAAGAAATTAAAGTAGACCATATAGTGCATGTCCACCACACTCTCAAAGTAGCATTGGAGTTTACAGCTCCGTAACAAGTCTCCGCTCCTCGGCCCCTCCGTGAGGCTAGTGTTTGTAGTGTTGTCTGCATCGGAGCTGTTGTTGCAGCCAAAGTGCTTCAAGTTCCAGCCAAAGAAGGGGATCAGGCCGATGACAAAGGACAGGATCCACAAAATAGCGATGATCTCTCTGGCTTTCTTTCCCGTCATCAACTCCTTGTACCTGGAGGAAACACAGCAGAGGTTACTTTCTATTTATTTAAAGTATCTATTTAAAGTATTCCCAAGTTGGCAGTTTTAGGACATGTGCTACTCTGAAAATAGGAGACTCTAGAGACTGAGTACAGGCCAGCTGTGACGGATAAAACATGTGACAACAGACTGCAAACATGACTTTATTTCTTGTCTTTTCTGTGATCTTATAGTTTATTTTAACTATTTTATGTTGTGTATATTCGCCCATGTACTTCTCATGCCTGTGTCTTCATTTCATTTTCTTTCAAAAGTCTCAAAATCACAACAAAACTTGAGGCTAGCAGAGAGGTCTGGTTAGTAAGACTTAAATGTTGATCTTGGTTTGCGTCCTTGGCTTCAGACCTGCAGTCTGTTGGTGCAGCCTTACTGACATATCACATCCTTCCCACATGGCTCCTTCTCTGCTCCAGGATGCACATCAGACTAACGACGAGGAATAAGGCGGACAATTAAGATGATGGAGAGTGACTGTGAATTGCTGTGGTTTGGCGCATTCAAGTGCTGTAGGGAACATTGTCTTTAAAGTATTTTTTTCTTTTACATAGTCAGAACAGAAGAGCTTACAACACTAACACAAGCATCCACTCCTCAGAATTTCAGAAGATTTCTTGTGAAGATGCAGCATTGCTTGTTAACCACAATAAACATCCAGATGACAGACCTGACATGTCGGAGCTTCACGTTAGTGCCTGAATGCACCACACACAGCAGCATAGAGTGTTTGCTCACGACTGGCTTGAGCGCACAACCATCTTTGTCTGGACTTTAATTATTCCAGTGTATCCTCTGTGTTCAGTGGAAACGACACCCTTTAATTCAAGAGAAATTTTAACAGTTGCAAAACATGAAAATATGAGGAAAAAGTAATTACAAGTAAATCACTAAAGAGAATTTCCACTTTTAAGAGAGTGGTGTAATAAGTTGCAAAATGAAAATGTTGCGGCTGCGGTCTCTTGACAGTGTCTCACATGGTGCTTTGTTTAAATTTGTACAGCGTGCATACTGTGTGTATTTTATTTTACACGCCTCAGTTGAGGTATGAGGGTGAATCAGTCTTTGCGGTACTTTCATTTACTGTAAGCGGGAGAGAACAGTGACAAAGTTAGCAACTGAAAGCTTCCATCCGCCAAAATACAATTCACTTGTTCTCACCCTTGTACTGTTTTGAAACAGATACTGTTGCACTAGTTCCTTTTCATGTTTTACACCTCATGGATGGGTGAAGGGTTGAGCCTCAACTTCATAAACTTTACACTGACTCCACATGTCACCCATAGAGCTGCGGCTTCACTGAAAGCCTCGGCGCAGCAGGTGCAACAGAGGCTGTAAGTCGAGATGCAGGGATGACTCACACTAGTGCTGTCCTGACTGTCCCCATCATATGAACCGTGCTCAAAGCACAACGAGCAGTTTCCTTACAGTTATTCAGACGAGCGACTGCATGGTTATGACTCACACACACACACACACACATGAGTCAGCCTGTGCCTGAAGTGCCACAAGTATTTAATCTGACCACTGTAGCTGAACTGCACATTCACACTATATCAAAACTTTAAATGGCAATTTATAATAACAATCCACTGTGAGTCATCATTAAAACATCAGTGAATTACAGGAGAGTCGTCAGTGAATGATTTATAAGTAAGTTCTTATATTAATCTGTTGTGTCATTTACAAGCCATTAGCTAAATTACTGTTAATTAATCATATTATAAATGACAAAATGGATCTATTATTCTGTAATTAAAAACCACAAATCACTTCATTGTGTCTCATTACTAAGCATTTTTTAATGGATAGTCAAATATTTTAAAGGATGAGTTCACACTTTTAAAAAAAAACTCGGCCCACACACACCAGGGCTTCAGGACACACACCAGACAGTCTGACCCAACCTAATCATCTCAAAACAAAAAGAAAATTCTATCAAATTTTGGACCGAAACCACCAAATCACAATGTAATAATAATTCTATTTGATCCTAAACAGAGTGTACACGGTGGCAGAATACCTGACCACAATGACTGATAGAAAACTAAGAAACATGCTGACATTGTTGAGACTGAGTGGACGCAGCCTGACCACACAAACCGGCCGTCACGGGCAGAACAGACGACGCAGGCTGTGTTTGCTTTGTCATAAAAAAAACAGATTGAGACAGAATCTCACTTCCTCTTATACTGGGAGAAATACGGAATTAACGGTTTGTGAGAGATTTTATTTTTTTTAAAACCCCCAAAAACCCATATATATTCTGAGTTTACTCCTCATCCTGACCCTCAAAAACTGCCCTATCTGTGTGGAGAGAAGTCCATGTGCAGTAATGGAAAATAGACTATACACTTTTCCTTTCTGATGATGTAAAGTGTTGCGTATACACTGATGAATTGACGCCTGAGTGGTTCAAGCCTCAGTTGTATTTCTCTTTTCTGACTCCAGTGACGACACAGTGAGACCCGATGAGCTGCATCACCTTGTCTGTGCTGTTTCACTTCAGCTGTATTTTTAGCACAGCATGTACTCACATCCCATTTCAAAACGTTGATCAATCAATTCATAAACAAATAGAGGCAGAAACAATTTCCCCTCATCTGTAGCTTAGATTTATGACACATTATTGACCAGAATCACTTGTTAATCTGTAGTAACACATCCTGTATAAATAATATGATTGATTATCGATTGTTGACTCATTGTTTCTCAGAAATATAGCTCTAATTGTTTAAGTAGACCTAATTATAAATTTGAACCTCATTTCAACCAGACGTGCATGTGTGTTGATATTAAAACGGCACACTTCCAACTGACTGCGGTTATCCTCTGTTACCATACGCAGCAGTGCCACTCATATCTGAGTTTTTGACTCATTTTGTAAGTGGTGGCAGGAAGTGGTCGCACAGGCAATAGTTTTTATAAGGATGAAAATCTTTGTTGATTTTGGCCTCTCCGAGTGATTTTTCTATCGATAAAACTATAAAATGAAGCCAGCGTCATGCTTTGAAGAGGCTGCAAGATATGAAAGTGAAGATTGTGAGGAAATGGCTTCAAACGACAGCAAATATCTGACTTGATTGCAAACACTTCCTGTCTGTGTCTTTTTACAGATGAACAGTTTGTTTGTAAATGAAAGTCATGTTACTGGAGACGACGCAACTTTTTAATTATTAGCTCAGCCTACGTGCATTATAAGAATCATAACAAACTTAAAAACAGTCAATTATTCATCGGTGGTGTGCGAGCTCCGCCTATGAACCTGTGTCCCCCCCCCCTCCCTGCAGGGAGGAGAGCGGGTCTCCCAGCGGACCATGAATAATACACCACTCTGACCACACAGGGAGGAGAGGACACAATGACCTACACACCTCACGCCTCCACATCTCCCCCGTATTTCTCCATCCTCTTCTTCCTCTCTGTCTGTCAGTCTAACATGCAGCAGGGTACATTTCCTGCAATATGCTGTGCATTTCCCAGGGGTCCCGCACATCCCCCCTCACTCTCTTTTTCTCTCTTTGGAGGCAGAGAACGGCCGGCCGGCCGGCTGAATGGATTAGTTCTGGCATGACGACAGCACGCTGGCATCTATCTTTGTTTTGCTTTCTTCTCTCTTTTTTTCACCCTGCTCTGTTCTTTATACATCACTTCTCGTCTCTCTTCGGCTGTGCTTCCGCCTGGGGCCATAGACCTCTGCCAGGCCACACACACACACACACACACACACACACACACACACACACACACACACACACACACACACACACACACACACACACACACACACACACACACACACACACACACACACACACACACACACACACACACACACACACACACACACACACTCTCCGTTTAAATGCCTGGCAGTATCCACAGCTCAGCTTCTACCCCAGTCTAACAGGTGGCCGACCGTTCACGCTGACAACATTGAGGGGATGTTTTTCTTCAGCCAGCCTGCCTGTTTTTATGCAAAATCAACTGTGCAGCATTTGCATTATGAATTGTATTTGTGAGTATGTCTCTTAGAGACAAGTTGTACAACTTGCACATGACTAGTTGAGAAAACAACCATGTAAAGCAGCCACAAATTTGCAAAGCTTTCACGCTCTTGACAAAGATTTGATGATACAAGAAATGTTTTGACAGAAGACAGAAAGGAAATTATAGATATAATATCTCTCTGTGTGTCCTGTGGTTAAACTCAACTGCTAATCCTGTGAATCTCGTTTTGTTCCAAGATGACAAAGTGTTGTTCCAGCCAAAGGACGCATGTCGGAAATCAAATACTCATCAACTGCCCGTAGGTTTGATAGGTGATTTTTTCTTCTTCGTAGAAAAGAGAGGCGGTGGTCAGCTTGGTTTTACTACAATAATACAAATCGTTACAATCTCCGACCAGTGATTTCCATGAGATTAACCCTTTAACCTCCATCACCTGCAAGTTCAATGGCGCTCTGTGCAAAACAAAACAAAAGTCCAACACCTGACAAAGACTTGATGCCGACTGAAGCGTGACTCCAGCCATGGCAATGTCATTCTGTCTGCCCTCCAGCTGGTCACCACTTTGTCCAGACTGAAATATTTCAACATCTGTTAGATGGATTGTTATGCATTTTTGTACGAACATTCATACAGTAGTCTCCAGACAATATATCCTAATGACTTTAGTAATTTCCTGAGTTTTCATTATGGCGCTAGATGAAAAATCAGGAAATTACCAAAGTTATTCCCTGTTGATCAACAAGAACATTTAGTACAATCCATACTAACCCTAAAAATCCTAGTGTAGCCTCTAAACACAGCAAGTGTTCTCAGTCATTTAAAAGTTGGTGCAGTTGGTGTTAAACATCGGATGAAACTGAAATGCTTCAACTCATATTAAATCACTGATTAGACTACCAATCCGAAAAAATTGAAAATTATAGGCCACCATACGCACATCGTTACCCAACTCCTTTATCTGACAGCTAATCTCAGGTCATTTCAGGACTCTGCATTTGTTGTGGGGAATGTATTCCTCACTGATAATCCCTCACCGTTTATATCTGAGGCATATTTCCATCTCCACCCTGTTTTCTGATCATTTTCCGTGTCGGACAAATCAAAAAATCTTGATCAGTTATACTTCAAGTTTGCGTCACGTTTCCTAATTTTCTATTTACATCAAGAGTGATTTGGGGAGTGCCAGGATGGTTAAACGGTCAACACTGTACCACACCCACTTTAACTGTCCATGAAATGAGGAAGCTGAAAGCAGCCAGAGGCGAGATGATGCTCACCACGTTAGAGCAGACAATGCTTCCAGGTCCGGGACGTGCCTGAACAGATGAACTCAAACAGGACAAAACAACTCGAGGGTCTTTTTGTTCTGAGAAATGTGAAGAGGGAACTCGGAGGGCTTGAGGAGAGCGATGAGGGGGCGAGCCGCTCTGATATCTCCTGGGGTTTAAAACATCTGGCTCTGGTCTTTCACTTCCACTAAAAACAGCTGTGAAAACACTTTTATCTAAGACTGAATCGTGGCCCCAAAGGCCTGCAGACTGGCCAAACTCACCCATGCACCAACACACGACATACATGAGTGCGAGTTCACACACACCAGCCATCGATGTGGACATGTAACATGAGCTGGGTATTGACACACACATTTTATTATCACGTGTGTGTGTGTGTTGTGGGAGTGGTGAGGTTGAGCCCTTGGCATTTAGAGGAAACTATATAATGTCATGTTGAAACTTCTTACAGAGAACGTTACGAGCGTGTTTAAAGAAAATAAAAGTCAATGTTTATTGAAGGTAGTAGGAGGGTGCCGTTTTTTTTGTCATAAGTCAAAAAATAGAAGCACAAATGGGGAATTTTATAAGCCACTTGGTTGGTAGCAGACCATCCCACACTCAAAACTGTCAAACTGTCCTTTCTTGCCAGAGTTTGAAGCTAATGGAAATGACAGCACATCAACCAGCTTAGCAACAGCCCCACGGCGCAAAAAACAGCCCCCAAAACCACAAGCAGAGTCAAGTGTAGGAAACTGTAGCAACTGTTTCCTCCCTTAAAAAAAAAACAAAAAAACGACAACTCTCTCTGACATGGAGAAATGCCAGAAACAACAGCAGCGGCAACAACACCTGGACACAGACAATTCCTATCTGATAAGAGAGGTTGTATTCTTCAGTATGCGGACATGTGTCTCTGCTGCTCTGCTGATCTGCTTGTTTGTGTTTCCTCAGGCTCACTGTGACACGCTCAGAGGATGCTCGGTGGATCTCTGTGGATCTTTTAAAACTGTAAGTAATTCAAGTACTTACATGCAGGTTTCTTGTGCATCTGCAGCTGGAATACCTAAAGTCACCTGCTAATGTAAAGTGGCATCACCTGAATCCTTCAGCTTATAGAATCAAGATTATAAATCAGTCACCTCAATCATTAATCATGTGCCGCAGTCAGATGTAAACCATGTTCAGAGAGGTATTATCTGTTTATCATTATGAGTTTAGATATTAACCACAACTGTTTTTACACAAGGTGGATAAGCTCTGCGGGAAACTGATTCATAATATCACAGAGCTGATACTGATCTCCCACCTTCTGAATTCAAATGATTTCAATAGGGGACACGCGTCAACAGTTAGGGGACTTACACATATGTGTATTTGAGAAATGTTTTTTTTCTTTTATGCATACGATTTAAAAGTTGGTCAGTATTTTTCTGCTTATTTAGTACCTGCATTAGTTAAGTTATTACAAGATTAAAGCCACATTTCCAGCAGAGAGAAGACTGGTTGGTTGCCAAAGTGGAGTCCAAGAACCAACAGGGGTCCCTGCCAGAGGTCAAAGAGTTCCCCTGAAATGAGGATTTTAATTCACTGATTTAACTCATTAGAAGAAAGCCAAATGAGAGGCGGTTTAAGAGGTGTTTCACCGTCTACACAGTCATCTTCACGCCTACAGCACTAATTTGTTATATGGAATTTCCTAGGGAAAAACCTCTAACAGCTTTCAACGGCAGAAAAAGATTGCACATTACTTCCACATCAGATATTAAACAAAAAACCAAAGAAATCTCACCTCAGAGGAATTTTGACGGCCAGATATCTATCTATAGCAATTGCTAGAAGACTGAAGATGGAGCTCTGGGTCAGCACCAGCACAAAACAGGCCAGGAAGAGACATCCATAGAAGTCCAAGTGTATGCCAACGCTGATGGTTATGGCGAAGGGGATGGCGAGGCAACCGACCAGAATATCAGCCACAGCCAATGACACCAAAAAATAATTGGTGGCGTTCTGCAAAGTGGTGTTGATCGCGACAGCCCAGCAAACCAGGACGTTGCCGGATATGGACAGAACAGCAATTACTACTTCAATCACGATGTACAACCTATTCATCTCAGCAAGAGTGTGACGGGGGACCGAAATCTGCAGGCTGTTCACAGAGAAGAAGGTCACTCACACACACACACACAACCGCACAGCTCCTAGTCCCGATGGAGTAAAGAAGTCTTTTCGCTGTAATCCAGGAATATTCCACAAGTGTGAGCAGCAGAAGCAGCCATCTGTGTGGGGGAGAAAATGATCTGATTTAACAAAAAGCTAGAAGACAAAAACAGTAATTTAATACTTCTGCATCACAAAGTTGAGTAAATCTGTAATAACTGCTTATTACTGAATTCATCCCCCCGCCTGCTGTGTAAATCTAACTATTCTAAAACAGACAAAGTATGTGGAGATGGCTTCAGCTCACCTTATTGAACCCGTACATTGTCTGTGGATGTTTTCACACAAACAGCGTCCGATCCGTGGAGCGTTTGTGCGGCATCTGTCACACAACTTCTCCCCACAGCAGTTTTGAAGTAGGGCGAGAAACGCGAGAAAAAGAAAAAAAGGGGGGGGGGGGGTTGACTCTCAATTCAGAGAGAGGCCACGCCCCAAATACACACACACACACACACGCACACACTCTCTCTCTCTATCTCTCCCGCTCTCTCTCTCACACACGCACATACACGCGCTCACACGCGATTATACATGTAGCGCCATAAAAGGTGGAATCCCTAACGCGTCAGGTCCGCAGTGCGTTATTACGCGCCAATTAAACAGCATCCAAATACGCCTCCACGTGCTCTCCCGTTTAATGTCAACGCTGTCTTGTGTGTACAGCACACACACACACACACGCACGCACACGCACGCCGGCACTGCTAAACAAACACTCGGGTGCATCTGGTTTCAATCAGTCAGAAATCGGAGTTTTGCCCCCGCACAAAGCCACGCCGAACTGGGTTTAGTCATGTTTTTAAAGTGTTTGCGAATTATTGTTTAGCTTCCTTTCCTGTCTGACGCAAAGTCAGTGAGTAACGTAATGAAATAATCATTTTAAATAGAAGAAAAGGCGTGTAATAATATAAGATTTGTGTTAGAATTGGTGATGAGTAACTGTCCACATGATTAAGCAGTGTTCAGCCTCATCATCAAACAGACCCTGTAAAGTTTGCCCTCTACTTATTCTGGTCTTTGTTTCATTCAGTGTTTAAATATTTCAATCCATTTTTAAAATGAGCTGCCAAAAGTGAATTCTATCCTAAAAGGTGTGTGAGTGTGTGAAAAGCAGGCAACCCTTTTCCACTCAATGTTCCCACATAACCCAATGTTTTACAACCCTGGCACGGTGCTTTTAATGGGCACAGTGGAAAAGCAGTTCAACCTTAACTGGAGCAAGACAAGAATCTATTTAAAACACACTCAGCTACACTGAGAGGCTGCTGAGAGCGCGCGCACACACACACACACACACACACAGCTTCACTGAACAACTGCGCATCTTTGTGCCAAAACTGTTACACGAAGAAAACATGAAAGAAAACTTAATAATCCTTTATTAAGCAATGTTCATCCAACAGGTCTTCAAATCTGACATCCGTGAATAGAAAACTGCAGACATTTCTGTGCACGTTCTCACCTCTCGGGATGCATTTCTTGTAAATAAATAAATAACACTTTTATCTTTCAAAACATAAGGGCATCTGCAAATGGAGGTGTGTTGTGCCTCATAAAATAGTAAAAGTTATTCTCTCCTTGATAATTTAACATGGCATGCGAAATATAGATATCTGTTTTGCAAAGCAGCTGCAGTACCATAGTTGTCGAGAGTCTCGATGGGAGGGAAATGGCACAGGAGGACACTGTACGATGGTTGGATTCGGTCGATCCTTAGAGATCAACCTCTTCTCATTAAAAAATATTTCTATTTCTGTCGGTTTTTTGTGTCTCGTCCCAGATGGCAGCGAGGGTTCTTCTAAACTCTACTACACATTTGAAGTGGGAAAATATAAAAACTTCAGTTCAACTCAAACCTGTCACTCCAGCTTGTTTTAACAGTAAGCGCTCAGCACGACAAGTGATCGATTCTTTTGAGCAATGTTTCAATACATTTGGGCCAAAACTGACCAAAAAGTGGAATTCACTCTGGTTCACTGCATGTTCTTCAGTCACACTGCGCACACAGACGGAACGTTACACTTCTAACCATGCATAGATAGTCTTGTATAGATGTGTGTTTTGGCAGAAAATTTGGCACGCGTTCAAAGAACGACACAAAAGGTCAGAACATTTTCCAACAGAGCATTTGATTCACAAACAACACCGATAATTAGCAAATAACCTTTAGAAAAAGTGTTGGAAGCACAGAGTGACATGGGAGCTAAGTGCACAAACATCTGAAAAATGTGTGTTTGGAAAAATATCTTTCATTTCAATAAATTATATCATTTTTGTCATTTTATCTTCAAAAGAAAGTCTTTCAAAGTCAATACCAAGGGATGAATAAAACTGAACTCTGTTGTGCTACGTGCCGCTAAAAGGCTTGAATAGTATTCTGCACCTTAATATCACCTGCTGTCACTTGTCTGTGAATCAGATGCTCCAATGACGCTTTCAGCTGGTAAAAATGAAAATGGACAATGTTCTCACTGAGTGCAGTGTTGTTGAGTTTGGACCACGACACTGGCTGTGGTGTTCTGGTCAGTGAGAAAAAAGAAAACAGTAGCTCCATTACTGTTTGAAATCTCTCCCTCAGTTGTGTCTCTAGTGTCAAACAGTGAGCGGGAGAAGGTCAAAGTTGAGACGTTCGGTCTGTCTGGAGGGTGAATGTAGTGCTGACAGGTGGTGGCAGAAAAGTGCTGCAGTGCCTCCGATCTTCATCATCGGTCTCCTCCTCCCCCCGCTGGTCAGGTCTCGAAGTACTTGTAGATCTGAGAGACGTACTGCATGACGCTCTGCCAGTCGGGCCTGTCGGTCTTCATCAGCTCCTCCATGTCCTGTTTGTACAGTCACAGAGAGACAGTTTAATTTAATGTTTGTAAAACGTTTTAGCTTTATGAACAAGTTAAACTGAAGTAATCAGCTGAAACCAAAGTTCTGCTCTTTAATTCTGTTTTTTATACAAATAGTTGACTCATTCTGCAAGGATCACTACACGTGATCATAAATAGAGAGAATTATTATTATTCATTTGCTCTTGATTAAGAAAAAGTATTCAACAAATGCCATGATTGTGAATGTTTTAGGATTGAACACAGAACAAATATGCAACATCTTCACATTTGATCAAGTCAGACGCACAGACACAAACCAAAACCACATCATCCTTTGCATTCTTCATGGTTCATTGAATTACATTTGTGCTCTGATCTACAGGATTTGGAGACTCCACTAATTTCAAGACTGTGATCCAGCTGTGTGAAACTGCAGGGAGATGCAGGGAGACAAATCCCGACTGACAGCGATGAGTCAGAGGGTGAACCGGGCTTTCACACGACTCCATGTCGAACCACATCTCCTCTCTGAGCTGCAGCTTAGTATCTGGTTAAGGCAGCACATGACCTGAGAGTAGAACACAGTCAATAGACTAGAAAGAGGCAGCCAGTTGCAGTCTGATTGCTGTGATTTATTTGTTTATAGTATTTTTAGGTCACTGACATGGGAATAAGTATTAAATCTGGCGGGCACAAGCATGTAATGGAGATTTAATTAGATAAATAGATGTGAACTCTGGTCTCAGGGAAACATTTAAACCTCCTAAATCAATTCCTTGCAGAGGTCCTGCTGGTTCTTCCAGATTTAGAGAAAATGATCCATTAGGACTCATTTGTGTATTTTCAAAAATCAACTTATCTTCAGTTGGACTTTTAAAAGGAAATACCCTGAAACTAGAAGCTGTCATCAGAGAGAGAGAGAGAGTAAAAAGTCATGCATAGCAATCAGCAATCCCTTCAAACATGTTTGAAATCAGAAGTTGCAGCTGGAGTGGCACCAGTACAAACAGCACAACAATCTGGACCATATATATTTAATTTGTGCCAGCAGCGAGACAGCAGCAGGTTATTCCTCTATATAGTTGTTAATCTGTTTTCCCTGGAAATTGTGTATGAGAGGGATTAACTCGACCTGGTCAGCGTTAAACTGTTTAGTGTCCACACTGTAACTGGCAGTGATATGTGTGTGTTTGTATGAGAATGAAGAAAATACAGCGAGTACACTGAAAATAAGGACATAAAGGAAGTGTGTGTGTGTGGTCTATCATAGGCTACTTTTGGGGGCAAATTTTAGACCAGCTTGTCCAATTGCAGAGTAAAGTCATGTCAAAAACTGGGAAAAAGCAGATTTTTGGGTCAGTGGTTGAGGTTAGGGTTAGGATAAGTTACCAGGAAATGTGTGTGTGATGGTGTTTTTATGAACTCCTGACATCTAGGATCTGAAGCTAAAATCACAATGATTTTGTTTGAACATTTGATGTACAAAATGCCCCCCAAAAAAATCTCAATCAGCTTCCCCGTATGAACTATGGATGCTGCTGAACACACTTTTTTCTGCCATAACAGTTGTGGTTATTTCACTGGAGAGAAAATGATTAAAATGTCTTTTTCCCAGTAGTTTAAAGTGTGAAGTGGAAGGGGCTCAGTGTTGTTTTTTGTTGTTGTTTATGTTGCTAAGCCAACATCAACCAAAACTGATCAAACTACACCCACACAGTCCTACTGATGCAGATTAGCTCAATTTTTAAGCGTCAGACCCAAAAGAGCCCTGAGTTTCAAACATGTTAAGGAGCTGCTTGGTGGAGATATCAAGGAGGTCCAGTTTGACTCATAGATCCATCCAAACAAGTAGTTTATAAAGTTTATATTGCTGAGAGAGAGTTTTACAGTTCTGGAAAGTTATCAAGTTATCTTTTCTCATTCACAGGAATGAGAGGGCCGCATTTTCCCACACAGCGATAAAGTTAGTCTGACCACAGTCTTAAACTCTTATTTATTATTTTTTCCTGAACTTTTTGTTGCTTATTTAGTTTATTTAGACTGTTTAATGTTATAGACACAAACCTGATTGATTTGAGAACAAGTTTTGAAGGGATTTAAATGAAAATCCAACATCAAACTGTTATTCTTAATGGATGGATAGTTCACTTTGGATTTACTACATGAAGCACTTTGCACAGCGTTTGTTTACATCATGACAAAACAGGTTTTTCTCAATGAGTGCTCACTAATCTTCCATTGTTGGAGCAGCTGCTTGTTATTCATCCATTTCTGAAGAAAGCTGCTAATGTTTTCACAAAACGACAAAGCTGATCTAATCAAATTGATCTGAATTATGAATTATGTTAGTTTTTCTCTTGAAGCAAAGTGTAACAGATTTCCAGCGTGCAGTCCTGGAACACAAGCTCGAGGCCATCCAGCAATAAAAGACTCAGTGTCTGATATGACAGAGATAAGCTCATGACTGTCATGTTCTAATAAAAATGGTCAGATAAAAAAGCTTCTGGGGCATCTCTGTTCTGAAGAAGTTTGACAAATCAAAGTATACTTTTTCCATTCTGTCTAACTGAAAGATCTCTCTGTGTTATAAGTTTAGGTGTGTGTCTGTGGGCTTGACTTAACTCCCTTCCAGGAACACACACCACACTTAAAACCAGGTGATTAAGGAGAGCTTGTGCAGTTGGAGATGAAGCTGTGTCCCCCAATTAGTAAAACATAGACATTTGGATCAGTGGTTAAAGATGAGGTAGAGTCATTCATTCCAGAGAAAGATTGTTGATATTTGAACTAAACACCCATATAAATACACCACTCCCTTCATGCTACTTCAGAAGCTCCTCCCCTCCAATATACATGATTGTATATTGCCACAACAGTGAGAAAATATGGTGGAATCCAGAGCGACGCATCAACTGTAGGCCTCTCTGCAGCCTCCCCACTTCTCACTGGACCTGAGTTCAGCGTCTCTGTCCACAGAAGCAGCCGTCTGTCAGCCGTAGCTCCTGCAGAGCTGAGCGACCGCGGAGGGACAAACTGTCTTCACCGGGCTGACTGACAGCAGACGTTTAATGAACCAGAACAGTTTGCGTGTCTGCATGTTTGACCAAAAGTGTATTGAACAATCATTGACTCCACCTTTAAGTAAACCCGCATGTGTGTTGTGTACGTGTCCGTGTGTGCGAGTGGCAGCTCAACTCACCAGCGAGGGTTTGATGCCAATGCTCTCGGCCGCCTGGAAAGCCAGGGTCAGATTCCGGACCTGAAGAAAAACAAACCACTGGGTGCTGAGACACTGAAACTATTCTCTGCTTGCTGTGATATGTCAGTACCACACACAGAGTTTTGGAAGCAACAATAAGCTCACAAATACATCCATGAGCCCTACAAACACCATATATGCAGCTTAAAACGTCTGTGAGCCTTGGTTTGTTTGATTGAGCATTTCAGTGTATTATATGATCTCTTATGCTTATTTGATAAGTGTCAGGCTCCACTGGGCAAAATCAGACATCTGTGAGCTTAATTAACACCCGCAGGAACTGGATCTCTGTATGTTTCTGTCACTTTTTTTTGGTAAAGGAGTGATATTTTAAAACTTAATAAATGAAATACAAACTGTCCTCTAAATGGAAATTAGCACCCAAACTCATTAAGATAATATCTTGTGCTTCTCACAATCACTTCAACCATCATATTAACTGTCAAATCATAAATTCTTAATAATTGTTTCTGCAGCTGTAGACTGGATATTTAAAGAACAAACTTTCCCAGTTTCACCTAAAATATACTGTAAGTCCATCTATAAAGTTGTTTTTCTTAAAAACATCTATGATAAAGGGTGAAGGAGGGCAGTAATGGGATTACTGGGAGGACGGATTATACTGGGAAGAGGTTGGGTGTTTGGGCCTCGGGGAAAGTCACTCAGCAAGAGTTATTAAAGCCAACACGCGTCTATTGAATTATTCAGAGAGATGGGCCACGCAATGTCTCTGTCATCAGCTTAATGTTACACATTCACACCGACAAGGCCGTGCGCACACGCCTACACTGCTAATTTGTCACATAGGATGTGTCAGGCCTGGTCTGAGGTGTTTGTCGATTGTTTTAATCTTGTAGAAAGACCTGCAGAGTAACCATATTGTTTGCAAAGTTGCCCGCTTGTTACTGTATATACCACCTGCATGTCCACACTGCAGAGCTGTCAACACCGAGCTATAGCTGCTGCTCTGCGCCCAGATCACTGACAGTATGACTACACAAATGCCACATTTATAATTCATCCTGGGGGTGTCTGGTAATGCTGCGTGGACGATATAGCAGGCTTATAAAATGTATACAGCTTCATAAAGGAAGTCTGTAATGTGCGGCTTAATGGTGGAAAAAATGACTCCTGGCAAAATAGCTTCAAAGCATTACAGGGTTTTTATTTTCCTCTTGGCAAACATTCTTCTTCAGACCTACAGTGTGTAAGCAGACTATTTTCACAGTTTACAGGTTCACTTTTTCCACAAACAACCTATTGTGGCTTTATGCGTGGTGTTTTTTTGTGGAGACACAATGTTGCACATCTAAGTAGAAAACAGGACAATAAAAGAAGCTGAGGGTGTGGTTCGTTTGCTCCATTCATTAATCAGAGAGGACATTCAGACTATACTTCTGAAGAAAAAATAAGTTTCTAAACAAATGTGTCGTCACTTTCTGAATGCGCTTGAGGTCTGAAAGATAGATCATTTTATGTGATTTCCCAGAAAAGCATCCTGTCAGAAAGTGTTGATGTAACGTTTGCAGTGTATTGTGCCATAAGCACTTTGCACAGCACATGTGAGGTAGCTCACTCCTCTGGTATGAACTGACATGAACCCACAGAATTGCTCACAAACAGATGTCAAAACTTGTGTGGGTCATGAATGAAGTGATGACTTGAACCCAAGTGAGCCAACAATTGGATAAAAGGGTCAGAGGTTACATGGGAGTTGTACCTACGTGTTTGTGTGTGTGTGTGTGTGTGTATGTGTGTGTGTGTGTGTGTGTGTGTGTATGTGTGTGTGATGCAGTCTTCCTGCAGTTTTTCTACCTTATCTTGACTGATGAGTTCCTGGTAAGGGATGTGGGCGGGCAGATATGTGTGCAGGAGGGCACAAAAAGCCAGGCCATCACTCCAACTGCTGCTGAAGTTGGTCACATCAATATTCTGTAGAGGATGCAAAAACCAAAAAAACAGCAGTCACACACAAACCAAAATCAATTACACACACTAATAATAAGCATAAAGTGCCCATAATTTCAGTGGGAGAGCTAACAGTCTCCTGGGCACATGGACAGGCAATTAAAAAAAGCCATTAAGTCACAGAACCACAGGAAACAACATGAAAATTAAAGTGTAATGCTATTATGCGGGTCACGTTTCCTTTGGCGGATGTTTGTAGGATCTTCTTAGATCCCCTTTAAGACTCTGTTGCTCCCTCTGATCTCTCCTCTGGCTGAAGAACGTGCATAGCAGCACGTCCAGTTTGTTGTGTTTTTTTGTGTGCGTGTGCGATTCACAGAGCATCGTCACCTCTGTGTTCAGCATATTCAGTCTGATAAGAGTAGAACGTTCGGAGGAAATACTTCCTCCGGGCCATTGTTGGGTGTTTGCTGGATCCCCGTTGGATAGATCAGTTATTTCCGGTGTCTCCTTCATTCATAGGCGTCACATACTTCACATACTTCTTATTATTCTTCGGTTCGTTTTTTAAAGATTTTTTTTTTTGGGGGGGGGTTGCCTTTGTTGGACAGAGGATAGTGAAGTGGCAGACAGGAGAGACAGGTACGACATGTAACAAAGGTCACTGGCTAGAACTGACGTTGCAGGTTTGTGCTTTAAACTGAACAAAATCCACAACAAAGTAACATTAATGATGAATAAATATAAAAATAAAAGGGGTGCATTACTCTCTCTCTTTACAACCTTTGATCCATTCCTTTCAGTCCAACTAAAAACACAACCCATCCTTTCTCTTTTATGCACTTTTCCCCCACAGTGTTGTTCATGGGTCTCTGCTTTAGTCCTTAGATAAGGAGTCAGTTTTTCCATGGAGTATATTTCCTGTACAATGTCCAGCCACTGTCCTGGTCTTGGGGCGACGGGGGGATGGGGAGGGTGGTCACATTTCAACCGGCTCCATGTGACGGCCTTTTTAACATGCAAGTATCAGGATTTTGAAGAGATAAATGTCCTCCTTTTGAATGATGTCACCAGGTATTAGCGCACAATGTTTAATGTTTAGCATGTTCACATCTTAGTTTTGCATGTTAGTATGCTAACAGTTATTAATTAACACTAAATGCAAAATACAGCTGTGGCTGATGCGGTCATAAAACAAAGCATTGAACATATAAAATATTTGACGCAATAAAGTTTTTGACATTTCACTTTAAAACAAAAGTGTCTAAGTGTCTTAGCTATCCCTAGAGCCACGCTGCTGCTGAGGAAACAAACTGCTAATATATTGCCCACTGTGTTTGAGCTGAAATTCTCTTTTTTCCTACATTTATTTTACCCACAGGGCGTACAGTATTCACTATGAGTGTGTGTGTGTGTGTGTGTGTGTGTGTGTGTGGTGCTGCTGTATCTGGCTGGGTGAGGCTAACAGACATACTGTAACTAAGAGATGTCATTCAACTAAAAGCAGAAAAAACAACATAAAACAGACAGAAAGTAAAATTCTATTGAAAACCTGTTCAAAAAATGAATAGAAACATGTTTTTTTTTAGTTGTTTAGGATAAAGTGCTGCATTTAATATCTTTGGGTACATCTGTGCATCTGTATACACAGCATTAGCACCAGTGAGATGTGAGAGATTGGACATGCAATCATATGTTTGTTTACTGTCTTCAGTGGCTGGCCCTGAGGACCAGAGACTTGCTGATTTTCATTGTATAATCTAATCAGGGACTGATCCATACATGTGAGGGCAGGTGAATGTAATTAACTACCTGATAGGACAGAGAAATGGCACAACTCTAGCTCCTGAGGACAAGAATTAAAAAATCACAGCTCAAAGTCACTCGCAGTAATGAATATCCCCCGAGCTCCGAGAAGTGTTGATAAATTCGTTATGTCTGATCACCTTCTCTTGTATGCTTTGGCTTTATGGAGGACGGTTCACTCAGCTTAAAGTTGGATATAGTTTCAAGATATGAGGAGAAGGAAAACAGCTGTAGGACAGGAGCAGATAGTTACATGGTTTCTGGTTGTGGAGCTGATGTAAACCTGGCTGTGTTCAGTACTGCTAACTGATATGAATATATGCCTTTAGCTTAATGTGATGTGCTACCTATTTTCACTGAATGGGTTACCATTACATATTGCACAGACATTCACGGTCACCAGAGGATGAATCCTATTCACTTTGGTGATCGCCCGATTCTTCCTCCACTAAGAAGTTTTCACTAAAACGTCTCAACAGCTGTTGGATTGCCATGAAATTTTCTACATTTATGTTCCCCAAAGGATCTAATAACTTTGGTGACTTGACCCTTACTTTTCATCAGGCGTCATTGCTGGCTCAAACTCCAAATTTGTCTAATGCTTCCCATCAGCCTCAACTGTACATAACATTCAGTGCTAGTCAGCAAATGATAGCATGCTAACACACTATACTTAAATGGCGAACATGATGCACATTACACCTGCTAAATCATGGCTGTAGATCCTGTTTAGTCATACAAGGTCATGATTGATTGATGTTAATATACAGTAAATTGTTAATTATATTAATGTGAATCATCTTCCTGAATCTGAAATAGTTAGATTTTGAATATCCCTTACAGCATGCCAGAAAGCATCATTGTACCTGAGTTGTATTCAATAAAATATGCCTGTCTCTGTGGCCGGTTGTTTCTGTTCACGTAGCATTCGTGGCCACAAAAGGATCTGAAGGAGCCGTTATTTCATCTTAATGAAGCAAAACAGGATGCATAGTCCTGCTTTCCATCAACAATTACCTCTTTAATAACCACTTTGATCAGTTTACAGAAATGTGTAACGTCGCTCTCAGACGGTAAGCAATCTCTATTCCGCATATAAAGTTTTCATTTCATTTTCATCCACAGTAGTAGTCGGATGCACAAGTCTCCTCTCCATCAGTTACTGCCTGTCTGTTATGTCTGGAGGGCAGACCTGTGCAGTCATGTCAGCACACATTCCTCTCATAACTCCCCCCTTCTCTCTCTCTCTTAGCTGGCTCAGCAGCACCACTAGTAGTCAAGTTAAGTCAAGCCGGTTTTATTTATACAGCGTCAAATCACAGCAAGTTATCTCAGGGCACTTTTCACATAGAGCAGGTCTAGACCATCCTCTTTAATTAATGCAGTAGCACTGAGTGTGTGTGATGTATGTGCACATTACCACACACACACACACACACACACACACACACACACACACACACACACACACACACACACACACACACACACACACACACACACACACACACACACACACACACACACACACACACACACACACACACACACACACACACACACACACACACACACACACACAGAGGGAGCGATCAGTTAATCAGAACCCAGAGAATCCCAAGACCAAGAGAGACAATGACTAATATGCTGATAAGAGGGGTTGCAGAGGGCAGTTTGTGTATGATGTGTGTTGGAGAGAGAGAGTGAGTGAGTGTGTGTGTGTCTGGGTGTTGGGATAGTCTGAGGAGAGCACATGTCCTAATCCAGGCCAGGACCGGTAGGTATGTTGGAGTTCAGGGTGGGAGAGAAAGAGGAGGAGGAGGGGGCGGGGGGGTTGGGGGTCGTTCAGGGTAGGAAAAGAGGGAGAGGCATGAATGCTAAAACAGCAGCGGACAACAACAGCTCTCTGGGAGCCGGCTCAGAAAAGCAAACACAGCATCAAGCGACAGGAAGCGTCTCGCTCGGCACAAAAGGCAGAGCCGTCGCTTTTTAGGGCTCAGAGAAAGAGAGTATGAGAGAGAAGCTGGGGATTGTTACAAAGAAAGGACTGAACAGAGAGGAAAAAAGAAAAGAGAGAGAACGTCAAGTTAATCTGAGAATATTTGCTTTGGCCCGCCTCCAAGCAGCAGCAGATATGATCTATGATAGCATCAATAGTTAAATTAAGGGTGAATGAAAATAACATTTAAAGCAGGCAACAAACTACACACCTACACACACACACACACACACACACACACACACACACACACACACACACACACACACACACACACACACACACACACACACACACACACACACACACACACACACACACACACACACACACACACACACACACACACACACACACACAGAGCTGTTCTTCGATAGACTAGAATGGCCCCTCACTGCAGCATTCATTTCATTGTCTGCCTTTTTAATGGTGCACACTTTGAATAAAACTGGACCGCCTATATGAATGCTCTTCATGATGTAACAATACACAGGCTAAAATATTTGCATCTACTGTAGAAACTGCCAGAAGTGGAAAACCTGGTGTGATAACTGTCTATTTTATGTTAATATAATGTTTTTACTTTTGTTTTTAGTTCACAAAACATTTGACTACATCTAACAATTATTTATTATCTGTTTTTTGAAAATGCCCATCACAATTTCCCATAGCCTGAACTGTTCAAATTTCAAACTTGTTTTGTCCAACTAAGAGTCCAAAACTTGTTCCTTATATAATTATGTAAAAAGCAAAGGCAATCAATTGTTGAGGACAATTTTTCTGCCACCTGACCAATCATTTCAGCCCTGCCTGTGACCTCATCCTCTGGAGTAACTCCTGCATTAAAGACCAAGGACATGCCACATCCTGCCTGGATGACATTTTTCTAAAACCATTTTGAAATGGTATTCACAGATGAGCTGGACCGTAGCCAGGCACTAAATACCACAGATTGTGGTACAATGTGTGCAGCAATACAAGGAAAGTGTGTGCTTTCTGCAGCTGTGTGTAAATGCTACTGAACCGGTGACAAGTCCAGCAGAATGGAGTAAAGCCTCTCTGCTGTCGTGTCTTCATCACACGTTGACACCCAGACGTCAATGTGCCATTTTGCAATATTGAGCTGTGGCTGACAGATGAGGATTGTCAAAACACTACACAAAAACACAATGCAACACACAGCAGGCAGGGAACGGTGGAGGATAACTGTGACACACACACACACACACACACACACGGTTTGTTAAAAATCCATTAGTCTAAAGGGTGAAAGCAGGAGACATCAAGCCTGAGAGAGTCGTCTGACTGATGAGCTCACTATATTTCCTGTCAGAGGATCTCTCTGCCTCACTGGGATTGAATGAGTGGGGCAACAAGAAAAAAAAACAACTGAGGATGACATGTGAGAAAGAAAGAAAAATAAAAATAAAAGAGAAAGAAACAAAAAAGGAGAAAAGAAAGTCTGAAATGGAGAAGCGAAGAACGGCAGAGACAGGCGCGCAGGGAGAACAACCTAATAGACCTTGCAATGAATCATTGTCATGAGCACTGACAGGCTGAAAGCCCAGGCAGGCGGGACCATGAAGATAAAGACAGGGCAACGAGGGAAGGTCACAGAGCTGGTGGAGCTGCTACATACGGTTTAATGGACCCAATCTGTACACGGGACCAGATGAAAGAGTGGGGAGGGTGGCGCGGGTTAAAGAGGACACAGAACTACACAGGTCACCTGGACTGATGCTTTCTGATAGCCCTGGATTAAGAATGTTCATCCATCTGATGAATAATAAGATGATGTTTGGGCTCAATATGTCCTCGTTTCATCACTGTGAATCTTTGAATACGACTGTATTGCTTTTAAAACTGGCTTTTATTTTAAATTTCTTTTTAAAACTCACTTAATGTGGCCCTGCCTCCATTGGTTTAGCTGAGCTGGTCTCAACACATCCTGGACCTCTCGCTGAATTTAACATCTCAACATTCTCATCTGATTCTGAAAAAGACTGCAAACAAGCATATTTCTGAAAATGTCACTGTGTTCCTTTAATTAGACAGCGCAGCACTTCCTTCTATTGTTACACTGAGAATATTTAACTGTACCTCTCAGACTAGTGGAGTGACTTAAATAACCACTACCAGGTGTCAAGGACTGCTCAGTATGCATGTTTTTTTGTGGGTTTTTTTTGCACTTAAGCTCAGACAACCTCAAGGATTTTTACTCAACTGGCCTACATACTATGATAATGGTTTAGTAGTTATGATTATTGAGCATTAGATAAATAGACAAGATATTTCGGACACTTTCGGTTAACCCTCTACTATGTTTTCTTACACTGATAATGTCACTCATACCACTATTACTGTTAATCCTTCATTATTAGAACTTACAGTAACGGCTACTCTTTGAACTTCAACCCTCTCCCCCTCCTCGATATCAGACCTCCATTCCTCCCTCGCCTGGGGGTCCATTCCTGTCTCTTCAATGGCTTTGTGTGAGTGTGTATGTGTATGTGTGTGTGTGAGAGAGAGTTTCCCAGACGGGGCCGGATGAGCTGTGCTCTGTCAGACCCAGCTGAGTCTAATGTTCTGATCCTTTGCTCATTGTTCCCATTTTGAACAAATACAGCATTTATTGTTGTTTGGCTTCTATGGTTAATTGAGGGAAAAAAAAAGCTTTAAAAGTGTCCGGAGCTCTTCTAAATTAAGACATCAAAGAGCCTGATAAATATACAGACGGAGGCTAGCGTGTTTTCCAACAGGCCACCACCAGACCAGCTGCTCAAGAAAGCCTTTACCTCACTGAGAATGACTGATCAGTAGTGATATAGCGGATACTTTTGTTAAAATTGAACCACTGTAAGAAGACTCTACAATTATCAATTATGCTCTTAAATACGAGAGGACAATTTCTTTTTTTCTTTTTTTTTTACAATTACACTTAAAAAGCTTCAAAACTACACATGAACATGGTCCAGCTCGCTTTGTGAAAGCAACTCCTCCTAGTCCATTCAAACAGTGTCAATTCATTTATAGATAGAGATTCAAATAATTACAACTTCCATGGAAGAGACAAAAACAAAAACGATCCAGACATGTTCTTATGCACGTGCACAAAGTCCCTCATGAATACTAATTTCCTGTGAGAGGCCCCCTTAGTCTTTCCCACAGGGCAGAGTCAATCAGAGCCAGCATAAGGTCTTAACTAATCGATCTGTGCTTCCCAGAATCTGACATTTGAGGTGTGAAGGAGTGTGTCTGGGCTCACATCTCATCCTGTGCTGAGGACACAGGTCAAGTATTGAACTGCTCTAAGCACCTCTGCATTACTGGGCTATGAAGGCAGCTGGTGAGTAAACACACCACTTTCTTCCCTTGAGGGGATCAGTGGCTCTTCTCCATGGTGATAGCACTGCAAACCTACTCCTGTGTGAGTGTTTAAATGGATGTCATTTGCCACGTTTTCCTTTTCTTTGTCTAGTTGAGTTTGCTGTCACAGTCTGTCCAGAGACCAGGTCCATAAGGCAGACAACATGTACACACCTACACACACATCCACACATAAGTAGACTCACACCTGTGGCGACACCTAATACATGATTAAAGACACGTAGGCCATGGTAACTGGGACCTAATGCATGATTTAATACACGTAGGCAATGTTTACGGCTTTCATCATGGTTTTTTTCATTCTATTCTTCATGCATTGAATAAACAAGAGCTTCCATTTGTAGAGCCAAGCGTAACCTGGCATGACACAATCATTTCAATGTTAGAGTTCAATTCGAACAGCAAGAAAGACCCCATCTCCTTCTCCTGGGAGTGTTTTTAATTTTGAGAGGCCACTAAGCCCTTTGAAATCAAAAGAGAGTTTAACTAGTTAAAGTAAATGTTCCTTATTTCATTACATTTTTTGCACTGCAAGAGGAAGTGCATCTGTATTGACGTCACCTGCCGCACAGTGACCACATATTCTGTTTTCTTCTGTTTGCCATGATTACTGTCACTCTTTTTCTGACTGCCAGTTTTCAGTCATGGAGTCTGTACTTGGATTACATCTGTCTGTGTTTTCTGTCTCTGATAGTAGAGACATTTTGCCAATTCATGATCTCTTTATAGGGCCAGAGTACATTCAAATCTACTTTGGTGTTAGTATATATTAGTATAGTGTTCAAGATAGGGTTTTTTTTACATTGTGTTATAATTTGGTTGACTCTGATTTGTGCTTGGAAAGCAGTGTTGGCGTGAGATCGGTCAGAGTGTGTCTGCACCCAGCACCAGCGTGGGTTTGGAGGGTTTTGGAATGAAGGGGTACAAGGGAGACTAGATTTAAGCTGATTAAAAAAAACAATCCGAGTCAGTGGGTATCTGCCTAATTCTGCTCTACATGCATTTGTTGGTGTTTTTGTTTGTATGTGTGAAATGTATCTGCAGAATTCTGCATGTGCAGGGTTGCTGCACACTTTCTGAAATCAAATTGAATGTTTTTTAAGACTTTAAGACCTTGACAGAGAAGACTTAATACTCTTTCCACAGCCAAACGAATGCACATTAGGGCTGAGCTTCATGTTTGAAATCAATTTGATGATATTAATAGGGACATTTTTCTGGATATTTTTGTATTTCCATATAATAATCATATGTAACACCGCAATAAATGAACTGCATGCGATGGACTGTCGAACAAATATCACAAAAAGTCATTACAGAAGACCAAGCCATATTTAAATAAGTGAATCCTGTGTGGAGGTATATTTCTCATGCAAATAGGCATCACCTCAGAATTTAAGACCTATAAGATTCAAATAACATTTTTTTAAGGCATTCTAATTTAAGGAGTCGTACGAACCCTGATGTAAAGTTTTGTTGGTATTGCTACGATGACTGAATGGATTCCATACTTCACTAACATACAGGACAATGAGCTGGATGACCTATCAAATATTTTAAGCCAGACTTTAATTGAATTAGTAAACTTTTCATTCTAGTTGTATTAGCACACCACAACCTCCACTCTGCTCTCATTTCACTCTCCTCTTGTGATAATCACAGACACGCAGGTCTCTCGTTCCTTTATTGATAGGCTAAGTGTGACATGGGGCTTTGTGTACGGCTATAATCACACAGATTTACTATATCCTCGGCGGCTATTTCCACCTAAACATCAAATGATCTTCCAGCAGGCTTACAATGGCCTCGTTTTCTGTTTCACTTTAATTAGGCTGCTGTTTGACTGCAAGGCTCGCCCACAATAGGACTGTAATAACAACTGGCACGGGGCTGACCCTCCCATCGGCTTTGTTCTCGTCTCACACAACAGCTTTTCTGGCTCTGCAGATGAAAATGATATAAGGGCTTGTTTCCTGACTGCCCCGTTTAGAAGAGAGAACAGCGATGGTCAAAGCTGCCTCTTCAAAGTGAACATTAATTATGCTTCCAGAAGAGGCTGAGCATGGTGACTCTACACTAAAGAGCCAATTATTAAGTTATTACCTGTTTGAACCTTCGTCCGCAGCAGAAAGGAGAGGGGCCGCAAAGAGCATGTGGATGTAATGATAAGACTTAACCTCACTAACCTTTATCAACACACACAAGCACCACAGAAAGAGAGAAAGAAATCTTTCGCGCGACGGTCGAGGTCTCTGTGCCTTTGCCGTCCTACAACGACAAACTGTGTGACAGATCAGACAGTCTTTCTGGGCATTAGGCCTGTAATTGGTGCCTTCGGTGTGGACAGAGGCCCCATGACTCTGTAACAACCTGACCTTTCACCAGGCATATGAAGCTCAACATGTCCTCTGACAGTAACCTTTTCCCTCCGCTCGAAATGAAGCCAGTGGTCGCATATGTCCTGCTACCGAGAACTCACCCGGGCTCCACTTACTGTAACCGAGGCACGAACACTACAACGCCACATACGGTCCATATCCTCAGAAACAGCAAATCCCTGTGGAAGGTGATGGAATTCAACTCAGCGAAGGAAAAGCTCAAGAAGAATATAACAGCCGCTCTCAATATTTTGTCTGTGTACAAAATATATGGGAAATCGTTCGGAAGTGGAATTGAAGAACTTTTTGCTCAATCTACATGTTGGATGTCTCAAAGTATAAATGTCTCATCTTCTTCTCTTGATCTTCTCCTTTGTGCCTGATGCAGATGACTACTCTACACTACATGATGACACTATAATGTACCTCACAATTTGTACAGTATGTTTATTGTCTTAAATGTTTTGTTAAGAAGTTCATAGGAAACTCGGTCTACTAAAAAGGTCTATAAAAGCACTGTTGTCTTTATTCCCTTTAGACAGACAAAACATGTTGATCCTGAACACGTTTGTGGAACATGGGAAAACATATTAATCTGATCATATATGTAAACAGATGTGCATCATGAGGAAAGACTATAAATACAATACAGTATAGGGCAGCCGTTTGTTCTAAAAATAGACATTAAAAGGTTAACTGCCTAATAGTCTGTAAACGAATCCAATTACAAGTCAGGCACATGGCGCACATGGAGGAAATGCACAAACACGAAGGATCACAGCTCGAATCAAGAACAGTTACTCCAGGAGGGGGCTGATTATGCCACAGACTGAAACACTCCGAGTAGCCAAATCTTCTTACTGCATTCCTGATACTTGCAAATAATCACACTGTGCTGCTAATCCCTTTGTGAGAGCGGATCATAGGTTCCATAGTTAAATCCAGACCAATGGGAATGAGGCTCCATTAAAGGTTTCAAGTTGCTGGACCCAACTGTCCTGCACTGAACTGAGATTTGCAAGTCTAGTTACTATTTGACAGAAGCTCATTTAAATTTAAGATCTTTAGCTGCTCTCACCCAGAACACAGCAGACAGGAGTGTAAACATCCCACCAGCTGACTTTGTTTAGTCTTTTCTAGTTTTATATACTTACATTTGTGTAATGCTTTTTTGTTGAATGCTTTTGTCTATCTACATACTTAGCTCAGTTTGTTAACAAGTGTCTCGAGTTTCATGTGGTTGTAGCATTTCGTATACAGGTAAACTGTATATAGGTACAGCATCTTATCAGACAGACAATCAGACTGTCTGTTGGTCACCAGCAGTTTTATCTCATCTGGTCAGATGTTTCCATCACAGAGGATCAGCTGTGTGTTTTACCAACACACGTCACCGTGTGACCATCACACGTACGACCCTCAGGGGACAGAAGGGTGACTCAAAGTTCAATGAGCTGTGTATGAAATTCAGACTATTGATCTAACAACTCATCCAATTGTTCAGACCATTTATCACTGGGAAAGCTCTGCCTATTTTTAGCAGTTATCATCACCTGTGCCGTCATACTTGGTCACGCCAGAGCTACACGCTATTATACTGACCCTAAACAGGACGGGAACAGAGTCAATTACGTGTTCAAAATTATGATAAATCTTCAATCTCCCTGGTGCTAAGAGTTTTAGCGTTAGCTAGCTGGCATGCTGGCACACAAACATGATGATTACATAGGCAAATCTTTAATCTTACTGGGTTTAATGGGCTCCTTAAACTGGGTATTAGGGAGGTGGCTAAGCCAGGTGATTGTCAGCACTTGGCTCCATGGACACGGAGAACACAGATGGGAACACACCACAATAACAATGCATAAACACAGGGACATGCAAAAAAAAACAAGGAGGGCTATATAAAACACAAATGCATGAATCCAGTGTATCTGTAACAATGAGCGCTTTGCTTCAATGTTTCCATTACATCTGTGCCACAGAGACTTCATATCCATAACGAGATGACAGGTGGGTGAATGGTCTGTCTGCAAACACAGTAATGTGCCATAACTGTGTAACACCTCTGTGAAGGCCGGAAACAATACAATAACTGCCTGAGGGCGTACGCAGAACCATACTGCATCCATGCAATATGAAGGGGGGGCGTGAGGGGGTGTAATCTCACTTTTAAATGAAAACCTGAAAAAACACTGGAAAAGTGTGAGACTAAGATCAATTTGCCAGACGGAGATGCAGAGAAAAGCAGGGTGTGAAAGTGAACGGAGCCTGACTTGTATGTGAGAGAGGTCTCTGGCCTGTGATCCCTACCGGATAGCCCTCTGTTTTCTTCTGGCACCACTTCAGTAAAGCGTTTCTCTTAGATCCTCCATACTCCCGCGCCAGTGCAGCCAAAGGGTCCTTTCTTTCCACACTGTCATCAGGGAAATATAAACCGCAATCACAGAGGGAGAGGGAGAGAGAGAGAGAGAGAGAGAGAGAGAGAGACCCAGAACGATAAGTGTTAGAGTTTGATTCCCTTGCAAAACTGTTCTGTTCACATCCACAGTTAAACACACATGCACATGAAATAAGCTTCATAAATATTTAGACAGTGACATACAGATGTCAAGCCAAATATAATACTTCAGTTATGTAGTTATTTCTGGATGCCAAAAATATTTCAGCAGATTAGGATTGTGTTCAATTTAAGTAAGCATTTTTCCCTGATGAAAATCCTTTTAAGAAATCATTTCTACATGCCTGTAAAGTAAAATAATACAATTCTTTCTACATTTCTCAGGAGATTGCTTCAGCGACCTAAAACTACCTAAAAAAAAAAAAAAAAAGGAAGTTCAGCAGCTAAAAACCATCATATATTATGATTAATGTTAAAAGAAAATTGTGCAAGAAGCATCTGATCAGCTGACAAAGCAACATAGTGTTAAACTGTACAAATTATGATAATGAGACAATTGAGCAAACTAATGAATGCATTCATGTGCAGTGCAAATATTTCATACAGAATAGGCTACAGGTAGCACTAACATTAACTCTATAGCTTAAAACCTTAAAGGCATAGACACATAATGACAAAAGGAAATGGTTTAATGGCCTACATAACATGTGCTATAATGGAGAAACTGAAAATGCTTTCAAGTATTAAAAAATGATCCATTTGTACAGTTCTTTGGCAATTCTTTACTTTCCTGTAATAGTTTTCGCAATTTCCAAATGTTCCCTATTTTTTATGTACCTCCCAGAATGTCATGATATTCTAAGATTTCTATTATCAGAGGGGACTCTGGTGTTGAATCTTTTATTATTACTACAATGGTTTATTTGTATAAGAGTTTAGAGTTGGCTCAAGATTACTTTGGAGTGGAGCAGCTATATATAGTTCAGCCTGATAGGTCTGGCTTATAGTTTAAGTGCTTCAACACAGTTTTTATTTGTCTCTGTATTAATTTTCTTGTTCTAGGTCTACAGGCTGATGCTCTAATGTTTACATGTTTACACTGCAGTGAGACACATGGAGAAATGACAAGTGATTGGTTAAATGCCCATCTGCAGTATTGTTCAGAAGGTCTAATCCCTGGGGGCCAGTGCTTGATCTGAGGCCATGGGAAGACTATGAGACACGGTCATTGCTCTGAGCACGGTAAACATTTCACACGTCATAGCAGCTCTGCTGTAAAATTCATTATTTCTCCAGTTTGAGGCACCGCAAAGCCAGAGGCAACAAGATCCTGTCAAAACAAACGTTGCAGAGGCACAATGTACTGTGCATATGCATGCTTCTATCAGCAGTGATATAGCAGCTTTATCACCACCCTAATACCATACCAAACACGGTAATGGACTGCTACTGTTTGAGGAAGAAGGTCTGCAGGAAGGTATATAATGCAGTTAACTACATTTACATTAATAACAGATAGGCAGATGCTGTGAAAAGATTAGGTAAACTGAGTGAAAGAATACAGTACAAATGATCTTTTTGACTCTGTGTGTGTGAGACTTTTGAATGTAGCACTTATGTAAATCGAAAAGATGAATAGCGGAAAGAGGAGGAAGAGAGGTGAGGCTGGACAGACAGGTTTTTTGAATTTCCAGATCATAGAGGGTGATTTTTATTTGTATCAACAGCATGCTGGTTGAAGCGGAGGGTGTTGTCCAGTACAATGCCCAAAGTTTCACTGTGACAACACTGGATTATTGCCAAAACTCAAACACTGTGAAATGTAAATGTTAACTTAAACACTGAGTAATCTTCCATAGATGTTCCCAGATGCAGATGAGTTTAACTGAACATAGTGCTACAATGTTTTTGGACGCAGAGAAGAACAGTCTGTATTAGGAAGTGCCAGCTGTGCCAGCAGTGAATTGATCAAACTATGTTTGTTTAACATCTCTTCCCTCTCTGATAAGCGAGCACTGTGTTAAACTGTGTTAAAGTAAGGTCACATGTGTCATACCAGCAACATATACACATGTGGTTGTGGCTGTTGAGTTGTGAACCTCAAAAGTCTCTCAGCTGGAATTTAAGTATTGAACACTGAATTTCACAGAACCTGTTAGCGAGAATCTTAAAGGGGAACTTCTACTTTGTAAAAATTCAGAAACAAAACTGTATTTTCCCTAAATCATTATTCTTCTGCTGCAAAGTATTAACACATTTTTTACCCTATTCTGAATGTTTTTTTTTGTTTTTTTTCACATTTTCAGAAACAAGGTGAATATAAGAATAAATACTTGTTAATGTCTGATTTGTTGCAGTGTTGTTGGTCAGAGCATGTTTGAATTAAAAATATAAAAACATAAAACATGGGATAAAACTACAAACTAACTGAACAAACCTGGTTTCATGCATGTCATTATATAAACTGATGTTTACTATCCTCCAACTAAAGGAAAAAAATGTTTTACTGTTTCCAAAGTGAAGGAGGTGGGTCACATTATATCAGTGGTTTCAAGGAAACCCTCAGAGCTAAACAGGTGGAGTTATCCCACAGCCTGATAAGACAGAAGCCTCTGGGAAAGCACACCTGAGTTTGCTGTTGGCTCGGTTGTAGCTGAAGGATGCTGTGCGGCCGCCGAGGGAGGCGGGAGTTTTGATTACAGACTCTAAGGAAGGGCTCTTCCTCATGAGGCTGGTAGGTTTCATGTCTTCCCCGCAACTTGACAATTTATCTGAGGGATCAAAGCAGGAAAGAGAGAGAGAGAGGATTTGAGGAATGAGTCAAAAACAGACAGATAATTTTTTATTTCAAAATAACAAAATTGACAATGCCTGTCTGTACAAACACATAACTAGAAAATGGATCAGATAAATCCTAAATCTGCTTCATAAAAGGCTGATTTTATTGAAACAGCTCAGTGCATTCAGAACCATTTCTATTCAGTGCTTATGTGTTACTTTATGTGTCTCAGCCAAGTAACCCAGGGAGGAGCTGTGAACCACATTTATGGTCTCAGCTGTCTTAGACCAAAGTCATAAAACTACCCACAGAAACAACAGTAGTCGGATGTTTACATATCTTAGTTCCTTTTCATTTTACTTTCATTGTAGATTAATAACATCTGACATTAAAGTATTGCTCATTTCTATAATCACTGACTCATAATGACACTTTGGCTGGCAGTCAGTATTCCTGAAAGCAGTGTGCAATGACTTTATGACAGCTAACTTGAATATGAAATAAATATAAATATGGATGTAAATCAACCACGACAGCTACCATCTGAAGTACATCTGTGTACATACCGTGATGATGAGAGAATTCTCCATGATTGATCCTTTTTTCCAAAGTCTTTGATAGGGGCTTTATGTATGACTGTCTCTAAAACATAAAACAGAACAGAACAGAACAGCGGTCACACATAATTATTCACTTATAGGAAGTATTTTTCATGTGTATATGTAAAATATCCTCAGGTGAACCTGGATAGGGGAGACAGCAGCAGCCGGTGCGGTGCGTACAGGGATCCCACTCAGCGGGCTTCTTGGTGAGGAGTGCATCTGAACTGTGTGAGCCGGTCCATCTGAAATACCCAAAAATATAAACATGGATAACTGTTTCAACATTTTTTTAATATTAGTAAATCATTATCACATTGATTCCAATACTTCAGCGTTATTAGTGTAAGTAATGACTCTACAGAGAAACTCTACAGAAAAAGGACACTGTTCCAGGAAAACATAATTAAAGCAGCTTTCCACAGTGGCATATGGAGAACAGAAAGAATGACTCCCATTGTGCCTTCAGTCTAGCCCAAGATAAAACAAACCATAAAAATAGGCAAAGAAGGAACAGTAGCACTATCCTGTAAAACCTGGTAGAGACAAATATTTGTGAAATGTTAGGCTGACAGTAAAGACAGAGCTATAAATACTGAAATATGTAGCATCAAGTATAAAAAACTGTCAAGTATCCTCAGTTGGCATTTATTTTCTTAGTCAATGTTAGAGTTTTGTAATATTTGTAATTTTAATGAGTGTAGTGTATTTTATTTATTGAACTTCTAGTGTTAAAGGACGAACTGACAATTTTTCAAGTCTGTCTTGACAAGTTTGTCTGTCTGACACGTTTTCATAGCTGTAATCATTCCTCTTGTTCATACTGACCATTAGAAGATCCCTTCATAATGTAATTACAATGTACGTGATGAAGGACAAAATCCACAGTCCTCCTTCTGTGCAAACATTTATTTAAAAGTTGAAGCTAATATGAAGCTTCAGTCATCCAAATGAGTCAAATCAAGTGGATATCTTTCAACATTAAAGTATTTTTAGTGCCAAAGTGCCACTTTTAGTAACTATACTTCCACCACAGCTCAACAGGGAAACCGTGTCCGAGAAACACAAAGAGGGATTTGATGCTAAAAATACATTAAATGTGTCAGATATCCACTTGATGTGACTAACTCAGACTGCTGAAGCCTCATAAGTTTCACATCAACTTTTAAATGACTGTGTGGACACACTGCAGAATTTGGCCTCATGTTACTGTTGAGGTTTTAGCATAGAATTGTAAAATTATACAAGCTGGTGTTGCTGAAACAGTTTTTCGAAGAATGCGAGAGGAACAAACATTTTTCCACAGTGTTGCTGTGACTAAAGCTATTAAAGGAACATGTCTCCTCATCAGTCACAGTTTTATCCAACACATCAGTTTTGCACAGGTCGGAAGTGAGTCTACTGACAAACACAGGGGGAAAAAAAAACAAACAAAACATCCAATGTGCCTGGGGTCAGCTCAGACCACACAGTCCCACACAACTGCACATAACTCTGCTGAGGAGAAATGACAGATATTCACACTGGATATCTCACCAGCTGTTGTCCTCTACAGTCACACTGCTGTAGTGGGATTCCTTCTCAGTGTGTATATGTGTGTGTGTCAGTGTGTTGAGATGCTCGGTGCTCACTCTGTCCAACAGTATCAAAGGACTTAATCAGGGATTTGACAGTAGCTCCTGGCTCTAAGTCGGCATCTCCGCTGGCTCCATCAATGGGTGTGGTCGGGATCATGGAGATGCCACACCAGTGACGGCTGTTATCGGAGTCGGACACTTTCCCCTCTTCACCTTGGGACCTGACAGACACAATGAACAGAGTTGCTGTGTAGAGACACGTACAATACACAGACCGAGGAGACGAGAATCTGACAAGAAACCATGTGAATTTGTCAACTGGACTCACTTATCTTTTATCAGGTTACCTGCTGAGTACAAGAATCAACGGTCTAAGTTAAGGTGCTCAGTGTATTGACAAGATCATGTGATCATAGTTTGAACTAAAGATCTGTCAATAACAGGTGATCATTTGCAGATAGCCAGGTCTAAACTGGGAACACAAAATCTAAGCAGTCAAAACATTAGGACACTTTCAACACGTCGCCCCTGGTGAACATTGGACTCTGAACCAAGAAGTGAGAGATTTGGAGTCTTTATCAGTAATCGATGAGGAATTTCTTAAACATTGCACTCGACTCGCCTCCACAGAGTATACACTGGCGGAGATACAAAACCACAACAAGCCGTACTGGTGTAATTTCATTTATTCATTTAACTAATGAACAACAGTCAAACAGACTTACAATACACTTATGTACTCTTTCACAGGCATAAAACCAGTTCACAAGTCTGTCTAAGTCTCTTTTTGCAGAATAAATTAACAGCACATTTACTGTATTGTTCATTAAATGGCTTTGCTATAGACAGAAAATTATCACACTGTCACCATCTCATCTTTTTCTACATGGTATTTTTGGCAGTGTCCAAATGTTTACATTTTGAGCATCAGTACCTTCTTCTCTGGTAGAACAATATGGCTTTTAATAGAAATGCACAAATTGAATATCTCTGATAAAAACAGGACTTTAAGTAGAACCTGAGATCCTGAAACCATATGCCGTTATACTACTACAGTATGGTGTACTATATTATGTAGGGAGTTTGGCTCAAAGAAGAAATAAATCAACCATTTGACAGGTGACATCTGTCAAAATGAGTGACATCACAAAATGTGAAGATCAGATACAGTAAAAAAGTCTGTTGAAGAAATCTCAATATGTTCAACATAGTGATTCAAGGCTGGTCAACAAAGAGGAGAAGTATCATAGCCTTGAGCGCCCCCTATTTTTACACTAACAGGTCAATAACATGATAAAAAGTGGAGTAAAAATGAGTTCCACTGATCCTTCGACAGTGATGCTTTAAAGGACAAATAATCCTTTTAAGGAACCTGTAGCACAGTCTTCTTGGTCTTTGTGTTAACATGGACCGTCAGCCTTTTGGTATATCTTAGGAGAGTAAAACTGACTTTGAGGTACAGCTGTTTGTGTTTGTGGCAGCTCTAACATCTAATTTTGGCAGTACTCTGAATTTGCCAGCATGACAAACATCAGAACCATCCTGGTTATTTTATCTGGCAGAAATAACTAATTCCAAGAATTACTGCATTAATTAAAAAGGAATAAAGCAATGATAAAAAAAAAAAAAAATAGACACACACATATACATTAACAGAGCAGATGATATCAGTATGTCCACATGGATGTCACCCGTTTATGGTAATTTTGTGTTCTATACTGCCACCTAATGGCAATATATGACACTGCATTCAGTTGTATTCCAACTGCAGGACCAAAGATCAAATTTACAGGTTTTCTCATCTGCTGAGAAAAAATACTAAATGTACAATGTAAAATACAATGTTCAGTTCTCAAATATACTGTTCATTTTTAACAACAGTGAATGCATATACTGTTGCTTTCATTCTGAGGTCAAATGTATAAGTACAAACACCTTCAAATGACTCTGTGATAAACTGATGTTAGCCCCTATGATCAAAATGAATTAAAGTGCTTTCCTAGTGATCTGTATAACTCTCAGATGGAAGGAAGAGAAAGTACTTTTTATGTGATGTGGTTGGTCAGAGGGAGAGGTGAACACAGGTCAGGGTTGCATCATTTTTTTTTTTTTACTGTCCAGTATTATATATATAAATTATATATAAAAACATTTGATAAAAGTGTGACTAGATAGAAGTGGTTGGACAGTTTGTGAGGTTTTAAAGGGGATTTACATCTTTTTTTAATTTATATGAATTTGTTGTAATGAGATGTTTGTTTTTGATGTACTTTCATTTTCTTTTTGTCTGTTACATTATTATTTTATATATAATAATCACTGCTCATGTTTCTTACCACTAATGTTGAGAAACATGTAGATAGACTTTTGAAACTGGTGCCTGTACGCCATAAGTTTATAATTATTTATACTGAATTTATTATTTAGTTACTGACTGTATGTTTGCATGTGAAATTCTATAAAGAAAGTCCCTTTTCAATTTTTTTTTAAATATTGACACAGTTCCTTAGACACTTAACTGCCTTGATTAAAACAATGATAAAGGACTATGTTATTTTGGTGGCAGTGATGAACTTGCTGAAGTTATATATTTTGACATGTGAGTTAAATGTTGTAAGTGAGTAACTGTATTTTGCAGGACAACTGAGATGCTGTGCTGTTTAGAATAAAATGGTCTGGTGAATGCTTGTTGGGTTTTGAGAACCACAACCATGTTTCAGACTGTTCTTCAGCAATTGAGGAAAAAGTCTGACTTTTTTTTCTCCTTTTCTTTTCTTTTCTTACAGATCATACTGTAAATGTCAAGCTTTAAAGTAAGCTAAAAGTGGTCAAAGTGAAGGTAATTTGACTGATACAGAAATAGTAAGAACACTAAATGTAAGGTCCAGCACAATAACCAAGAACCACCTAGTTTTTGAATAATATCAACTGGACTTTCAGTTTTGCTGTGTTGCTCTTGCCTTTAAATGTGACTTTGTTCTGGCTGCTATGAATCTAAAGTCATTTTTACACTTCATTTTGCTTTAGTAACAGATCATGTACCCTCTACTATCTCATCTTCCTAAAAAGGCACAAAGCAGCTTTGCACAGTATAAAAAGAGAGTCTCTCAAACATATGGCATATCTTCAACACAAGTCAAGAAATTTACAAACATAAAGAGTACATTCATTGGGAAATAAAAATACAGTATTATTTAGAAGGTTCCAAAATGTAAAAACATGTAGAGAAATGGAAGCCAGACTCTGCATCACCAGACTGTTTGTGTACTGCATTTACATTGGTCACTGTGGTTTAGATTGAGACTGGTTTACCACACTTCATTTTTCAATTACACAGAAGAGTAATAAGTGCAACAATAACACTGTCTTCACATGGTGCTGAGGTGTTGGGCACATCTCTAGTGCCCTTCTACTGCCGTCTTGGTATCAAAAGTGGCTCCGGTGCTTATTCTGAAAAAAAAGAAAAAAAAGAAGAAGACAGAAGATGATCTACTGTATACAATTACAGTATAAAATGTTTAAAACATTTACATGTGCAGTATATTACTCACATTGTAGATGTGCAGCAAAACTAGAGACCTTACAATTCTTAAAATCATTATTTTAAAAAGCCGACCTCTGACCACCTCTGGACTTTTTAAAACTCCATGCATACCTCACAGGATTAATAAGGTAACTGATAATGTCAAGTAAGACTAAATCACCCGGTGATGAAGACGCTATGCAAATGTATCTGAAGCAGATGATGCATAGCATGGGTTTAATCCAGTCATGCTGTGCAGCCCATCCTGCTACTTAATCAAAAAGTAGGAGGGTTATTCATTCAGAGAACAGCAGGTGGCACCAGATACATCTAATTTGAACAGCGGGTTTAAAGAACCAGGCAAAGCAAAGCAAACCGAAAAGGTAAGACAGTCCTGAAGGTGCAGTCAGCCAGAGTATGGAAAGACAGACAGATAGTCAGACAGGCTGAAGCAGCAACACGAAGCCAAACACAGACAGGACGGTCAATGAAAAGCAGCAGCACACAAGGCAGGGAGAGGCAGGCTGGCTGAGAGAGGGCTGGCAGGGCAGGGAACTCACCTGGACTTTACATAAGGAGCCTTGTCAGAGGGACATCTTTGACAGAGTCATCACAGGGGGCTGCTGGAGGTTGGGAGCGGACGCAGCGTAACAGCTAATCTTGGGGAAAGTTGCCTTATTTAGCTATGGTCTACCAGTAACGTAACCTACTATATTCACAAACACTGTATGATATCTGAACAGAAGACTATTTGACTATTTTTTATGTTTTTTATATGCTAAAAACTCTCTCGTGAAGTTTGTGAGCTGTTATAGTATAACTGAAAATGTTGACCATGACGGGCCACACAGATAAACAGAGCGACTTTTTGACCTGGCATGATAATGAAAGGGGACAAGACTGTCAAAAACACTGTGGCATTTGCACGCTCAAACACACTGATATACAGTATACTCACACACAAATCCATCAATCACATTACTGTATGGCCACAGTGCAACAACACTACATGAAATCTTAAACAGCATTGTGTGTTGGCGAGGAAACATGTTCACTGAAAAGTGCAGTGAGGACCGTGTTATACTGGCTTCAGTGCTGCATTGTGACACACTCGGATCAAAACAGCATCTGCACAAGTAGCAGATATGTCACCACTTTTGCCCTCTCATGTAATAATAATAATCTCTAATCAATACACTGTTGTTTGTTGTGTTTGAGTGTTACAGAGCGGTGGTCAGTGTGGAAGAGGGAGACAGAGATGGCAGCAGCTTAAAGGAGTAGAATACACAGAGAGAAATACTGCAGGAGACTGCTAACTTACCAACAGAGTCTGCCAAATCCCAGGGACCTAAACTCTGGAAGGGTTTAATCTTGTGAAATCACAAGATAAGAACTAAATCATGTCCATACTAAATTATTCCTAGTAAATATTACATCCTACGTTGACCCCAGATAAGAATTTTGGAAACCTCTTAATCAAGAGTTTCTTGGGAATTGAAATGACAATAATATTATTCTTTGTACCACATGTGTAAACCTTGACACTGGATGGGGATATGGCAAGACTCTGGCAGGTATTTCATATCCACATTGTGGTTCAGAGAGAAAAGAACTGCAGCCTGATACTAAAAAAGAAGAGTGGGGGTTGGGGATTGGTGGTGGGGTAGGCACTGAAAAAGGTGGAGTATGGTGGAGATGGTACCTGACTCCCTGCAGGGCCTCGAGGTCTGCGGAAAGCTTTGCACTGCGATCCTGCTCCTCCTGCAGCTGCCTCCTGAGTGTACGCAGCTCCTGCTGGGCTTCCACTTTGATGTCATTGGCCACCACCACCGCCGTCTGGAGATCTGCCTGGAACCGACGCCACTCCTCTTTTTCATCCTTAAAGCACAAACAGGACACACGTGGATGCAAATGTAGACATGTAGAGGTAAAGCAGCACAGCACATACACACAGCATCATCAGTAGCATATCAGTTATTGATGATGCTGTGTGTGTTTGTCAAAATTAAGATTTACTTGGGTGTCAGCAGTAATTGGTCTTAAAATGTGGCCTAAAGAAAGATAAATGAAATCTAATAAACAATGGTATGCAAACAAATGCACTCTCATGTATTTACTAATGATGAAGAAATTATAGAATAGGCTGGGAAAATAAAATGGTAATGAGGATAATGTGTTAGATGCATCCTGCCCTATCCTGATCGAAATTTTGTTAACAGTGTTTACTCTTTATAACAGAGATCTGTGGGACTAAAACAATATTACAAACCACATTTCTGAAAGCCTCGGAATTGTTTAAATTCCTGATACTGAAAAAAACATTAAAACAAATAAGAAAAGCACTTTTTGGATCTGAACCACAAAAGGGAGACAGAACAAAATGTGTTCTCTGGTTTGCAGCACGTAACTGACACTAAAAAAGAAACAGATATGCCAGATAAGTAAAATAAAAAATAAAATAAAAAGTTGGACCTACATTCAGTGTTGTAAAGTCAAAAATCAGTACTTTGTACATTTGTTTCTGGCTGTCTTTTAAACTATATTCTAAAATGTTTAAATGTTTTTTCAGACTTGGATCTCTATCAATCAACAGTCAGGCAGATACATGTAAAAAAGGAGATCACTGAGTGAGCACTTAATATTAAGAACAAGGTGACAGAGACATTCAGAGGAATGTATCTGGTGCCCTTGATAAAAGCACCAAAGAGAAGTGATACGTGTGGAATAATACCGTGGTAAAAAAAATAAATTGTCTGAACAGGCATATTCAACAATCCTGCTGGAACAATGCTCGTGGACAGATGACTCAAAGGTCAAACATTTTGGCAAAAAGACAGGGAAAATGTGAATACCAGCACTGGAACCTTAAAGTGATTCTCCATCCAAAAGTTTAAAAAAAGTTGCTCCAAGCTCCGAAGCCCTGCCTGAAGCAGCCCAATTAATTTTTAGAGCAATGTTGTTTTCATTACAAAGCTAGATGTAGAAATAGCGACACAATATACTGGACAAGAGAATATGTGATATGGCATGTTACAGCTGTCAGACAAAGGTGTATCTGATATCAGGATATCAAAATGACATGGTACACGGCCTAAATAGGCAGTATACTCCCTTTGCAATAAACTGAACCATCTATATTGTTTTGTTTTCATCGTGTCTGCAGCCTGGGGTGAAATTGTCCAAACAGATACTAGTTACTTTCATTACAGACTATGTTGAAAACAATGTATGGCAACTCAGATGTTACAAAGCAGCTTTATTGGTCTTTATATCGAAGGCTTCTTACCTTCATCTGTCTATTTAAAACTTTCAGGTGTCGATCTGTTTCAACTTTCTGCTCCTCCAGCTTCTTGACAAGATCTGCAAAGACAAATTCAGAGTTTTTGAGAACCACTTCCCAAACTCTGTCAGGTATAATTTACTATGGACTTGGGCATAATCACACCCATTAAGTACAGGATTCAACACAAAACTGGCCAGTTGCTGTGTGGTGGAGAAACAGCAGCCACTTAATTATATACAGAATTACATTATTATCTCTACCAAAGTAAGCATTTGTGTGTGTGTGTGTGTGTGTGTGTGTGTGTGTGTGTGTGTGTGTGTGTGTGTGTGTGTGTGCGTATGTTTGTATCTGTCCGCAGCTAATCTCACTTCTGGATCCATCAGCCTAATATTTTTTGTGCAACACAATCATGACTGCATGTTCAAAGATCCTTCGTGGTTGTGAGGATTCACAATTTTTAAAATAAAACTATTTAATAACGCCATTCCTTATGAGCCTATCGTAAAGCTAAGACTCATGCTTTCAGCAGCCCTCGTCCTTATATGATATGTATTACGACATAGCAAAATGTTTTTCTGGCAATCGGCTTATAGGGACAGTGTAGATATGACAGGAAATTAAGGGAAAGACAGATAGGGGGTGAGACACTCAACAAGGGTCCTCTGCCGGATTCGACCCACTGACATCAGAGTTATGTGGCAGGTGTCTTAACAAGTAGGCTACCACAGTTCATTTTTACACACATGCCGCTGCCAGTTTATTAGATACACCTAATTTAAACTTATGCAATAAATCATGAAGGCATAATGTTATTGTTGAAACTGTTTAAAGAGGTTTTAATTCAACATTCTGGTCATTTTGCAGGTGTTTTTAATATACTGTCCACCCCATTTTAATGGGTATAGCCTAAATATTAGAAACACCTCTCAGTATAATGCAGTGCAGTCCAGCAGCACCATAAAACTGTCAGGAAAAACTAAATGACTGGAAGTCTCCTTCTCCAAAGGAAATGACTCAAAGCTGAAACAAAGATTTGAAAGTCTTGTGCTTTACACACTGATTAATTTCAGTAGATTTACACAAAGCTTAAGACTCCACAGAGCTACAGGGAACTTATCAGCCAGTGAAAATAACTTACTCTCCATGTCAAGGACGGTTTGGTTGGTGTGGAGGTTGACGGCTCTCTGCTGCTCCACCTGGTCCTCCAGCTCGAAGATGGTCTCCTTTAGCTCCTTCACCTGGTTGTCAGTCTGGATCCCGGCCTCCTCCAGGGAGCTCACCCTGCTGCTGAGCTCCTGCTCCCTCCTCTCCGCCCGATCCTGAACCTGCTGGCATTTGGCCTCTACCTGCATATGCATTTGTGAGATTATGTTAAGAGAAATGGGTTAAAAAAAAGAGGCAATATTTTATGTGAAAGTAACTGTCGGCTGTCACAGTGCTAATTAGATGGAAGCACTTAGGTCATGTTTGGCTCAAGATAGGATAATTTATATCTTCCAGACATTCTTGTGGTGCAGTGTTTCCATTCAGCCTTGACAGTGCTTTTCTACATCTCCTACATGTCCTTCAAAATATTAGATTCAAGATATTGAGACTGTATCAAGCCAAGATTTTGTGGTGTCCATGACAGCTGGATGAAAAACACAAGCAGTGTGTGTGGAAACCTCTAAACATGTAAAATGAAGTAGGTCTAATGTTATTGGATGATCTAGACTGTCTTTCAGATGAGTAATGAAAATAAACTCTTTTGAGCAGTAAAATGAATTAATGAACCAAAATGAGTCTAACTTGCCTTAATACATTTACATTCTTTGCAATATGACTGCTCTAGTTTCCATCTTATTCGACTCGAGGGTCTAGGAAAAGAGGATGCTGTGTTGCTGTACAGACTGTAAAGCCCCCCGAGGAAAATGTGTGATTTGTGATAAACATGTCACATAAATTCTGGTTACCAACTATGAAAAAAATTATACAGGCACAAAAGTCACACAGAAATAAAGGGAAACACAAACTACATTGGTAATAGAAGGAGAAATGGAGTCTGAGCATTATCGTACAGTATGTATACAAAAGAGCTTAACTATGTCTGACAATGACCATTTGGCCACAGTGTAAACAGGTGACATGCAGAGTGACAGTGACTCATGGAAATAAGATTATAGTCTGGATTATGTCGGACGGCATCGCTGTGTTCTTTGCTCCAGCTGGTAAACAACACTGACGCCAAAGTCAGAGCGGCACAATGATTCAGAATGAACACTGTAAAGCCTCTATGAGCAAAATATGCTAAAATAAGTCCATGATGTTGTTTGGTAGGACACTTTCCAACTGACGACATGTGGCTCTAATAGATTGAGATGTTTGAAAGTGAAGTTATGGAGTGGTCTCACCCTCACACCCATGTGGCAGAGGACGGTAGCGTGACTCAGAGGGTCACGCACTGGCGGACCACCCTACTGTTGGCACCACAGTCGCAGTCCAACAGTGACGGCATCACTAAGCTAAACTGGCGACACACCTCACTTTGGAGAAACAATCAACATGACCCCAAACCCACTGTGCCTCAGCCTCTCTGGAGGTTTGTGGTGTTGAAGAGGAAAAAACTGAGAAACATATGAGAATAATTTGAATTAACACCAGTTGAGTTCATGAGCTGCGGTGGTGAAGAACAGTCCCCGATACAGCTGTTGAACCCTGTTTAATGATCATATTCAAACAATTGTGGAAGTGATTGAGCCCAGAATTGTGAAAAATGTCATGGTGGCCTTTCACCAGACAAATCACTGAAGCATATACATTTTTTTGCGATTAAAATGTAGAACAATGCACGAGCTGCTAGTTCAGCATCAGATCAATAATCAATTAACTGTTTCTAAACGATCAAACTGATTGCTTTGCGTCTTCATAGTTTATAGTACATGTGGATGGGGAGATTGTTCTTTGGGGAATTCCTGAAAGCTTTGCCAAACACAACACAACTAATGAGCTCACTAAGCTAACAAAAAGTTTTTGAACACTGAGTCACATTTAATCCAAGTCCTGGTTTGCACACACTCCAGTTAGTACAACACAATGGAAGCAAGCAAGTGGAAAATGTCTGAATTGCTCTGTTTCTAACCAGAACATTGTCCAGTCCTAAGTAGATTCATATGAATGTTTAGTGACAACAAGTGTCTCCAGACAAACATGATTAGTAATTAATGCCTTCTGTGGTGTACTGACTGAATTCCCATCTGTTAGTATTTCTTAAACAGTAAATCTCAATATTCATTTATATTAATTCTGCGTATATATATATATATATATATATATATATATATATATATATATATATATATATATATATATATATATATATATATATATATATATATATAGTGCACACCCAACAAAGGTGCAATAAATCATATATTATTATAAATCCAAAGATTTGTAAACTTGCCCCTGCCTACCTTTGACATCATAGCTTGCACATGCTCAGTCTCAGCCTGGGCCTGCAGCAGCTCCTGTCTCAGCTCTGTCAGCTCCACCTCCAGCCTGTCTCTCTCAGTGTGAGCCGTCTTCAGCAAGCTCTGCATCTCAGTGCTGTCACTGGCACTCTGCATGGCCTTCAGCTCACCCACCTTTTGCCTCTCAATGTCCACCTGTGCCTTCAGCCTACTATTTTCCAGTCTGAGGCAGTCTACTGCTGCCCTCTGTTCCTCCGCAGACTGTGCTGCCTGACCTCCGGCTTCCAGCTCCCTGTCCAACTGGGCCTGCAGCTTGTCCATCTCTTCTCTGAAGCAGCGCACCTGGCCTTGGGCCTGCTGATGTTCCTCCTCAAGAGCCCGCAGGCTGCCTGTCAGCTGCTGCTGGATGTCCACCAGCTTCTCCCGCTCGAAGCGTGAGCTCTCGACCAGCTCGGCATACCTCTGCTCCAGCTCGGCCAGCCGAGGCCCTTGGTTACCCAGCTCCTCCTCTCTCTGGGCCTGAGCCTGGGCTTGCTCCTGAAGTCGGCCAGCCAGTGCCTCGTTCTTCTGGGCCAGCAGCTCCAGACGCTCTCTCTGCTGTTGAAGTGAGGTCTGCAGGAGGCGTTTCTCCTGAGCCAGACGCTCATTCTCAGCAGTCAGCTCCTGCACCACCTGCTGCTGGTCGGCCAGCTCCTGCAGAGTTGCCTGAAGCTCCTCAGCTGTGCTGTGGTGGCTCTCCTCCATCTTGTGAATCTGTTCTGTTAGGCTCTGCACCGACACACCCTGCCCCCCTGCATTAGTTACTGCCCCCCCTGCAACGGCTTCCCCGCTGACACCACTGCTTACTGATTCTGAACGTGATGGGATCTTCTCAAACTCTGAAGAGTCAGGTGAGGGAGAGTCCTTGGTGACATCAGAGCTGGAGGAGACAGAGGTTTTGAGAGGGCTGGCAATAGAAGGGAGACTGTCCTGTTGTGGAGCTGAGGAGTTGGACTCTGAAGGCAGGCCATTAGGCAAAAGCTTGGTGGGGCTGCTGGTGTTTGTACTCGAGAGAGGAGATGCCTCCAAGCAAAGCAGCTTTTCCTTTAGCCCCTGGTTTTCCTCCCTGAGGGCTGCCAGCTCTCTCTGAAACTTTCCGTTCTTCTCCCTCAGCTCACCAACCAGCACAAGGGCCTCTGCCACCTGTCCCTCCTCTTGTTCCGCAGCAGGCTCTTGGCGTGAGACTGAGTTGGATGAGGCTGATGGGGAAACAGTGGAGGCTTTACCTTTGCAGCGCTGCAACTCCATCCTGAGGTTGCTGATCTCTAAGTCTTTAGCCTTGGCTTCAGCCAGGAGCTCTTTCACCTGGCACTCCAGAAGTCCCTTTTCCTGGCCCTCTGTATCTCCACGAGATTTAGCTGAATTACGTGTCTGTTTTGCCAGGGTGGAGAGGCTGGATGTGCTGGCACTAGAAACCATCCTCTTGCTGGAAGAGCTCCTCAGCTGGTCCCTCAAAGAGATGCGGTCTCTTGTTATGGTCGATGGGGTTTCTCTTGGAGCTGGGATACCTGACTTCTTGGCTGTTTGGGCACCTGCAACACACACAAAAACAAAAGTATTGAGTGTGTTCAAGAACCCTATCAAATTTAATTTAGTCCATTTACAGAGCTTCTGACAAAGCTGTCTGATTCATAACTGTAAATATATTGTTAAAAAAAAGTTCAATTCAGTTAACTATTTCAGCTGCTTAAACTCAAAAAACTGTATTTGTCCCTCAAGCGTTCATGAGCCAGATCGTCTTCTAAAATGCTAAACTATAAATATAATATAATAATAATGATATAATAATTATAATAAAAACTATAATATATAAACTATAATATAATCTTGAAAAGTTGCTTTATGGTTACCTACATTCATCACTAAGCAGTACATGATGACAAAAGTTTATATCTTGTTAAATAATGAGCAAATATAGTTGTATGCAAACTTTTCAAAGAAATTAGAATAATACATTAACAGAATGTTTATATTTATATTCTATAATGTTATTATATTTGCAAAGTCACATTAGTTTAGATGCACATTTATTTCTAGAGTCAAAATGCATTTAGATTAATCAAATGATATAAATCAGATTCAAGTTTACAGACAGGAAATTGAGAATTAGTGGCTCCAGTTTCTAAGATTAAACTTTTGAAGTAATTGAGCTGTTGAGCTCTACAATTACCATACAGTAGGCTTGACATTGAAAAGGGAAGGTTAATGGAATCGGCATACAGACACACTGGGACCATGAATTTGTTAACATCATGTAATGACACTAATTAAATAGACAGAGTGTCACATTCAGACACTTGTATTATTCAGCAGTTTCATGTTGCTGGTCACTGTACTCTATTCACATATTGTTCTCTGTTTGGACAACAGAGCATCTGCCTGGCACTGTCTCTCTGTTGCTGTCACTGGTCATTCATTGCTGCAGCAGAGCTTAGCTGTGGCATTTCAAAAGGCATGAGTGTGGGCCGCTGGCGCGAGCTTTTTCCAGACCCCTCTCAAATACTGTATGAAGAGTATTTAGTGATGCCCGACGTTAGCAGGGTGCCGCCTGAAAACGTTTTATTGTTTGTTTTCAGATCATCAGCAAACAGCGACACAGACACAAGGGGCTTGCTTGTTTCAAAGGATGACAAAGGTCTCTGTGCACGTGGAGCGTTCAGGCACAAAGCAGCTTAAGCAGTGCATGGACAAAGACAGCACTGTGTCTCTCAAATGCACACATCATCATCATCAAACCCACAGAGCACAGACAGCCTGTGTGCTGAGATAGACAGCGCATCAGCCTGAACGACACGTTTAACACACACACACACACACACACACACACACACACACACACACACACACACACACACACACACACACACACACACACACACACACACACACACACACACACACACACACACACACACACACACACACACACACACACACACACACACACACACACACACACACACACTCCACAAACAAATGGCCTAGTTTGGAATGGAAATTCTATACCCCTGTGGATTCTTTAAGTAGTCTGCCATTGATAGGCACTTTGCACAGAGTATCCTCTTATTGAATAAACTAGCAACTGTGGCAGACGCTGCCAACACTGGCACGATTTCTGGGGTACAAAGCCGTTTAACATTCCCAGAGTGTGCAGCTGGGGTTGAGAAAGTGAGGTGCTTTAAGTAAGAGAAGTAAAGATATATCACTGCTCTAAATGGAAAATTGTGAATACACAGATTTAAAGCAAACCGCAATGTTCAACGTTTTCAGTATAACCTCAAAAAAAAGTTTTTGAACAAATGTTGCATTAAAAGATTTGAAGTTAAGATTTAAAATATGGCAGAATGGTGGATTGACACTCTTTGGTTAAATCTCTTTAGTTTGGATGCAGTCATTTAAACTCACACTAACAGACGCAGCACTTCATCCCAATCAGTTAGAAGTATTTGCCAATGGACAGACCTGCACTTCACAAGGATCCAGTGTGTAATTAAAAATCTATTTAATCTTTTCTCGTCACTTCACAGAGGATGAACCCATGACTGACAGAATGAGGACAGCATGCACTCCTAAATTATGCACTGTCACGCGGAAGATGCTAACAGTGTGTGTTAAAAATTACTATTTACTGTGAACTATATGAAGCATCACACAGACGGGATAGAAAAAGAAAGATACACACACCAAACAGCACACGCCTATTTTAAGGCCGCTTGTCATATTCTCATTCTCAGAGAGGGACAACAGAAAAAGAGAGGAGACTGATGTGTTTAAGACCCTTTCATTCCCATAAGGATGAGTGATGCCAGGAGTGTGACAGCTCTCTATTTGCTGTCCCTTCCTATTCTGTTCGCCTCTTGCTCTTACTGAATAGGACCCAGATGGAGCACATGAACTCACTCATCTTCAGATCGCCCACCTCTTTAACCATGACATCACCACAGCTGCTTGATGTGCGCAGAGAATTAACACGAATCTAGATGCCAGCAGTGAGCACATGCAAGATGGCAGGATCCTACAGTATATGGACACAAAGGCCTAATAACAAAGCTGGATTTGTGTGAACCTCTTCCACCCCCCCTCCTTCCATGGGGAGGGGCAGAGGATCTTAAGGGGGAGATGTAAGGTCAACAGTCTGCCACATAGAAGGGAGATACATCATCTGAAAGCCGGGAACATGAAGATTAATTTGAGATGCAGAATGTTTTCATTGTGTTTTGATCAGGCGCCTATTCAAATTTTGAAAGTTTACATCTTATAAGAGCTTACAACATTATGATGAAATTATATGATGGCCACAATAACCTACAAGAGTCTCAGTTTTCCAGTCAACCCAAATTTAATCAATTCAGGGACTCTTTAGGGACCCCAGTAGGCTAAAATATAGTAGGTGAAAATAACACATTTATACTGCATTGAAAAAAACTAAATGGTTTTCGCCAAAAACTGTATGGGATCACGACTGTAAAGAGGAGAATGGTGGCTACCCATAGAACCCCATTCTCATTCAGATATCTTGAGGTGAGAGGTCAAGAGACCCTCTGAAAACGGCCATGCCAGTTTCCCCCAAAATGTAGCCTAACTTATTAGCATTAGGCTAAATTTATGTGCACCCCTTCCCAACAAGACAGTTTCATATGATACTAGTATGTTCACTCTAGCTTTGAAACTGAGCTATCTACAACCTTTAAAACATAGTAATGCCACCGTCCTTGTGGAGTTTAGGAGGTTTAATTGCATCCGTTGTAACCTCCTCTATCATCAGAGCTGAGGATGCACTACTATATTTATTTATGTATAACTACAAGATATTTTCTGGCTATTCCAGGCAATAAAAATACAATACAAAGAAACATTTGCCACAAGAGGCCAAATGCTGGCTGTAAAACCAGTGGTATACCAAAATCAATATAGTTTTATAAGATATTGAACACCACTGACAGCATATCAAAAACATTCACCACGATTAGATAACCAGTTTTTGGTTTCCAAAACTATAACAGCAGCTGCAGAATGTTTATCATTTTAAGTTTCACATCATCAAATGGCCACTAATTCGAAGTGAAGAGTAGAGACTAGATTTTTACTTAGTCTGAAAAATGACAAAGCATCAAACAGACCACTGAAACCTACATCTGCCAGCTTGTGGTTGAACATGGTCCTGGCTTAGATGGGAGTGCTAATAACTACATAATGTATTGGTTTATTTTAAGTTGCATAAAAACTGTGATGGAGAAAGAGAGACTAGTAGAAGCTTTTTCCTTACTCAAACACTGCAGTTGAGATGAGAGACACCTCTAATTACTCTACCAGAGATAATGGGTCCCTGAAAAAGACTCTCAGGAGAGAACAAGGGTAAGTGCATTAATTAATATTAGTGTGCTGCTAAAAATTAGCATGACTGCGAAGTTATTTTTCCTTAATAAAAAAAAGAAGCAAGAAATATATTCTTTAGATCATTTAAAAAAATGTAGGTAGGCTAAAGGAGAGTGGCTTTTAAAGCATCAACATGTATGGCTGATGGATAACAACTTCTTCAATGTACCATCAAGCCAAATACAATGAAGATTGAAAAAAAAAACAGTCAACAAGAAATTGCTTCAGTTACAATGAAGTAAAATGTGTGTCCTTAATTTGTTGTGTCCAAGAATACTAAAGAGATACATTGATCAGTATTCTTAACATAAAATCATTTCTACTGTAGCTGTTGAAATGCAAATATTTCTTACACCAATCCAAACTAAAATATAAAAGACAATGCTTGTTCAGAGTTAGCTTAGCTTTAATTTAGTGTTTGCTTCAATGTAGGCCAATCTCTGGTCCAGAACCATTTATAGCTACCTCTAGGAAGCACTAAATCTGTAAAAAACAGTGGAACGGGCAGTTAAATGGCTCACTGAGGAGCTTTCCCCTTCCAGCAGGGAATAAATCCTTACACAGTCTACGGAGACTAATTCTTATTGATAGTAAAAAGCAAATGCTGAGAAACACCAGCTTTGGCGAAACTGGAAAAAATCATTTTCAATGAAAGAGAACACTGTCTGAAAATATTTTTATAGCCAGTTTCTCATGAACTGTTTTAGAAGAAGAGTTGGTTCTTGCATTATTGATTCAAGAGGGCAGTTCTTAAGAATTTTTCAAATAAATCAATTAATAAATCAAGTTTATTTGTTACATGTAATCATGCCAGTTCCTTAAATTTGTCCATTAAAAAAAAACTTAAATAGAATAGGAATAGTAATACATATAATTGTATGATTGGAGTGGAGGGCAGCAATAGGTAGTGATCTAATTTAGGTTCCCAGTGGTCTGAGGGTCGAAGTTCATCCTGAGCCTCTCAGTGCTGACCTGATGTATCCTTCCTCTATCCTTCTTGCCAACTGCAGCAGTGAGAAAAGCCTGTTATCCATGTTGTTGTGATCCTTAATGATTCTTCCAGACCTATTCTTGCAGCGCCTGGTGTAAATATTCTTTAGGCAGGGTAGAGCTGCCAATTGTGTATTCAGCCGTATAAACCTCTCTTTGCAGGGCATTGCGGTCTTGTTCAGTGCTGTTTCCCTACCAGGATACCTGGAATTTCCCCAAGCATCTGAGTTGAAACTTGTCTTTCTCCCTACTGAGTCAGTATGCAGTGCCCTGGTTAGACCCTTGGTGATGTGGACAGCAAGGTACCTGAGTCTGTCCACCCTGTCCACAGAGGACTGGTTGATATTAAGGAGGATGTAGATCCTTCCCTGTGTTATCGTTATGGGTTATCTGTTATCTGTGATCGGGCCAACCAAAACTGTGTCATCAGCAAACTTGATAATGCTGTTGGAGTGGCTACACAGTTTTGTGTTTACAGGGAGTACAGCAGGAGGCTCAAAATGGTGGATGGTGGACTTCATGAAGCACATCGATATGACAGACTGCACCAAGGACAGGTTGAATATCATTGTGAGCAACGGTGCTAGTTGGTCAACACATAGTTTGAGGACCCATCAACTGATACAGTCTGGTCCTGCAGCTTTCTTGGTGTTCACACACTTTAAAGCCCTCCTGATGTCATTCTCAGAAAGGTTGAAAGATGTGTGAAAGATGCAGCCACCTGTCTATTGACCTCTGCTTCAGCTATTTTTGCTTACTGGTTGCAGATGGCCTCAAAGCAAGTATAGTAGTTGTTTAACTCACTTGCTAGAAATGCATCAGCACTTGACAAGAGTGTGGGAAGGTGGGCTTGTAATCTGTCATGGCTCTTGGACCTTGCCACATGCTTCTGGGATTATCCTCCGGGAATTGTAGCTCCACTTCCTCCCCATAGTTCCTTTTCACCTCCTTTACTGCTCTTCTTACATTGTATGCTGCTGCTTTATGATAGTCAATGTTTCCAGACTGCAGCCCAAACTAGTCGGCTGCAGTGCATGTGTTTATGGCATTCTGGGTGGTTCTGGTAATCCATGGTTTCTAGCTGTGGAATGATTTAACTGTAGTTTTGGGTACCGTTGCTTCTGTTGTTTCACAAATCAAATCCACCACAGAGTCAGTGAATCCATTAATGTCATCATTGATGTCAACAGTGGTATCCTGGAATGTGCTCCAGACTGCGTCATGTAATGCAGACTGTAGGATGGCCTCTGATTGGCCTTACCATTTCCTGATCTCTCACACCAATGGGGACATGCCTTGTAGTTTGTTTACATATTTTGACCTCAGCAAGATGGCTACATAGTCGCTCTTCCCCAATGTGGGTAGCAATTCCACTCTGTAACTGTTTTTAAATGATGTGCAGCAGTGATCCAGAGTGTTTATTCGCCTTGTGGCGCAGTCAATATGTTAATGGAAGTTAGGTAATACCTTCTTAAGGTTAGTTTGATTGACGTCTCCAAAAATAGCTCAGCATTAGGTTTACAGGTCTGTGAGTCTTTGCAAAGAGCCTCTCTTCTCGCATTTGGTGAATGTCTTCTGTGTTTCCTTTGATATTGAGATGGTTGCAGAGATGGACACAGAGATAGTCTTGCTTTTCCATGTGGTTGGGATAGTAGCTGGTGTTTATCTGCTCCAGCTTTTCCTAAATGTTTACTCTGATGTTTACATTTGAAAACTTCGACCGGCCAGCAGGAGGCAAGTTTACATAGTGGTGAGTGGACCATTTCTACATCCTAATGAGTACTCATGTTATCATTATTATAAACTATTATCAAATATTATAAACAAAAAGTACAATATTTTAAAAATAAATGGGAAGAGCTTAAATTTGCATATATTTAGTGGAGCTAGCAGAGAGGCGACTGATAGGTCAGCACCTTTGAGAACAAAAGTTACATTAATTATTTTTAGACAGCAGCCAGAATAAAGAATTTGCTGCCAAGTTCAATAAACTTAATTGAGGGGACTGAGCATATGAAGTTGTATGTATTGTTTACATAAATGAATTATCTAAATGAATTACACAGGCTGACTTCCAGTAATCCAAAGGCATTCAGTTATTTCATGGGAAGGCAGCTCACTGATCACACTAATGCACTGTGCTGGCTTCTTTCTTTTTAATGAAGATAAGCTTTCAAATCACATCAGGAGTTGTGTGGCTGGAAACAGTCCAGCACCAGCTAGTTAACTGCAGCCAGCCTGCCTGCCAGCCAAGAGGTGACAGAGTGCACTGTGTGCACAGACTCTTCACTTAACAGAACAGGAGGGTCATGGGTGACGAGTCACGATGAATTAATGACTGCAGGTGGTCAAGTGTCAGAGAGTTGGCACCTGAAATGACGCACTGGCTTCATCATCACAAACAAGCATTATATGGGAATCTCTCACTGCCACTCCCACGTCTTCCCTTTTCTGTTCCAGGAAATATGGTGCGTTGTTTTTCATAGAAGTGGAAGTAGTGAGGAAAGACAGAAAACCCAGTCTGTGTTTCTGGCCTTCCTGTTGTCCAAGTGACAGGGCATGAAATAGGTCAACAGGCGCCCATCAGGCAGGCGCTGGGATGCAGAGGCATTCCTTTCCTCTTACTGGAATGGAAGATAGACTGAACTGAGGCTCCATGACGGCCACAGTGACTGAGAAGAGATTAGCCTGAACAGTAAGCTGCATCACAACAGCCCAATGCGCCACTGGAAACCATGAAAGCACTACTTGCTTAGAATAATATTTCATTCTAATACAACACTGTACACAACTTGAAAAACAGGAAAACAAGACAGATTAATTAATTAGATTCTAACTTTAAAATTCCTAAAAAGCAACTTCCAGTCAAGGACATGGTATAATTTGGAAAGTGATAAATAAATGAGTAAATAGATAATACAAGACTACAGAAGCTCTTTGGGCCCGTGTCAAACAGGGGCAATCATATTTAACAGTGTCTGTATTTGCAGTAGTCAGTGGTGGTGATCAGATATTCCATTTCATCAAGCTTCAGAGACTCACCGAAGACTAACATCAGTCTCAAAATTGATATTACGGACTAAAGAATGAAGAATAAAGATTTGAATGGCTGTTTGCACTCATCACACAATCAACATATTCAAACTTTGGATACTTATTTGAGATTCATTGGAAGGAAAGTCAGAGTGTTCGCTGTGACTTTCACTTCCATAAAACAGATTTTTCAGGGTTTCTTTTTTTCCCCACAAAGCCCCTCCCACCACTGTTCTTGGCTAATTTTCACCAATAAAATGAAATACATCTGGGATTGCTGTATACCTTCTTGCCCATCATATTTTTCATTGTAAAACATCTTCCTGAACTTGGGTAATACAGCAATTGTCATTAAAATATCCTAAGATAACACAGTAGGCTATATTTAAGCTGTTCTTTGTGCAAACACATCATTGCAAAACCTTATCTGCATAAGAGTTTACCTTCAGTGCCCTAATGAATAAAAGGTAAAACTGAGGCAAGAACTTGTAAACATTTGGTTTCTATTATCAAAATATGAAAGTATTTGTGTTGAGTTTATTTAATAAAAGGAGTCAGGAAAGAGTTTGCTGTTTCAGTAACTGATAATCAGGATGTATGAGAGAAAAATATTCTCAGTAGCTGAGGTGAAATTTCTTCTTTTGGGATAACCCAATAATCAGTCAAAATAAAAAAGCTTAGTGACGGAAAATAAATGTTTTGGTTGTGGCAAGTTTAAAAAGAGACTTGAAATCATGAAAAAGTAGGACATTTTTTATCATTGGCTGAAACTTTTAATGTTTTAAAACTTTTAGTGTTAAGAAAATCATTTGGACTTAATAGACAGAAAAAATAATTATAGGACTGAAATAAAAAGCAAAGAAAAGCTTATTTACTAAGCTGATACAGAGCTGTATACCCAACACTACCCAGCCTCCTCTGTAAGCAGAGGTCCAGTAAAAAACACCCTTACACATTAGTCTGGACTCACTGCTGTGACATCTTGTCAGCAGGTAGAATGTTATGTCAATCGTGTCTGACCAACAAACTTTCATCCTTACTGTTTAAAAGACAATAGTATGCAAGTCTTCGTTGTGTATTTAAACTGGGATACTTTCTTTGTGCCTAAAAAGTGAACAGCTCTGTGCTTCCTCTGCAGCACTGCATGGAAGTGCAGCATGAGAGCTGGCAAGACACAGAGCACCACTTGGCCTGAGCTCCTTGGCTCCTTTAATCATTTTGATTGAATCATTTTAACTGGCCTGTATACTAAGACTCTTAACACAGCATCCATATGCTGACCATTTTTCACTACTTATAGGGCCAATACCCTACAGAAATATCCAATAGCACAGGCCATGAGCTGGCCAACAGAGGGGGAGAAGTTCTTCATTCTCCAAATGGAAAACAGTTTAACACAGGGCTTACTGAAGGAATAATATGCCATTTTATGTAATTGCTGGTTTATAGGATAAGCATGTGTACTGGGTAACAGGTTGTAGTGACTATTTCTGAACTTAGCTTTAAGCTTCGGAGGATTTCTATCATTGTATTATACATTAAGTAGACTTGTTGCCAGACTCAGGATGTATTAAGCATTTGTGATTCCCTTTCCTGGATTGAACAAAAAGGACAAATGTTTTGTGGAAATATTAAGCTGATAATAAGAGATGGAAAGTCAACCTCTAATCTCAAGCCACACTAAGCTCCCTTTCATCTAACCACAGTTTAAGACATAGCCAACAGAGAGAATACCGAATTTACAAAAGGGTTCACCAACATTTCTAAAAGCAAAATCAATTCATTTTGAAGCCTATGAAACTTTGATGAACTTTGACATATAAATTGACGCCATCTGGACAACACTGACTGCTGTGTCACCAAAACTTCCAGCACCACATAGTCGCAATTATGTGTTAATGAATTTCGTGGTGCCAATTTCTGGAAACATTATGAATAAGATGACGCCCAGTAATCTCAACTTCACTCTCAGAGGGCGAAGATTTGTCTTCGGGCTGTTGTTCTAAAAATAAAAACAGTGCTAGCGCAGACAGCAGAAACAACATACACACAGAGAGGCCAGGATTACTATTCCCAGACTGTAGACAAGCCGCAGCTAGCTGCTGACAGATATACAAACCACATCAGTACAAGTCTGATTTGGTATGCATCGAACACACAATACTCAAGCTTAGAAATTCAAATGTTCAAGCCAGCGTGTTTTTAAGGTGTCAGTTTCATACACACATTGTGGGTTGCTCCCCTTTAAATTTATGATTTTTTATAAACTCAGACCTGAAGGCTTCAATGTATCAACATTATAGTCTTCAGTTACACAAACAGGACATTTAAACAGCACACGCCTCCTTCTGCAAATACAAAGAGCAAAGGAATGGCCGGTGTGTTTACTGTCCCAACCTCTAACTGCCATGGAAAGTATGACTGATGTAACTTCCTCTCAGTGTCCTGGCTATCAGAAGTTGGACACACTTGCTTCCTCATGTTAAATCCCTGCTCTACGTCAGTTTGCTCCAATATTGTGTTGAGGTGGCACAATAATCTATGTCCTTCCACATTCTTTGGCTTGTTGCTCATTGTTGTGTCGTAGTCTGCTCCGTGTGGAGAGCCGCAAACGCCAGGCAAAATGAATCACTGCTTCAGACATTATAGCAGACAGATAAGCATTCAGTATGGCCTTAGAAGTGTTTTAATTGGCATAAGTCAACCAAGTTCAGACTCTAACATTGTATGAGAGGAATGGGACTTCTCAGAGGTGGCCTTGGGAAGTTATTTTCAATGCAGCGATAAATTTGTCAGCAAGAGGGCTGCTAAAAAATGTTAATATGAAAAAATATCCCAAATGTTTGGGTGAAAGAGGAAGACAGATGTCACTGTGTGTCTGAGAGGAGGCCAAATGTGGTTCATGTGTGAAACCAGAGGAGGAAAATGGCCTTACCACAGGAGAACACCAAGCTGAAGCTATGCAGAACATAATCCTACCTGAGCACGACATGAAAATACTGTTTCCATTCCAATACTAGACATTATTGCATAGTGGACACTGAAGTGGATCTTATCTGGGCTGGCAAGGAAATATCATTAAAAATCTCCATACACACACAGTTATTCTGGTTGATTAAACCTCTGCTAATTTTGATGTTGGGCAAAGCTATGATGACAGTTTCATGAGGTCACCAAACTCCATGTACCAATTATAATGACGGAAGCGATAAGTGTCCCGCCATGACGGATGCAACTAAGCAAACAGGAGATTCATGGAGATGTCAATCAAGTACCAAGTAATCTGTACACAGTCCTTAAAAAAATGTAATAAAGTAGATTAACTGAAACAAACATGACTCTGTCATGGTCAACAACACTTTTTTTGGAAGCACCCAATAAATGCCTGAAGTTCTTTTTTGTTTGTTTGTTTTTTTAATTTCAGACAAAACAATTCTAAAAGAGAGGAAAAATATTTGAATGTTAAATTATATAACCATGGTGTTACAATCTGATATACAAACATCTTGGGTGTCTATATCATGGAGATGATTAGCTCAGTTTCTGTACCCTTACCAGCAGAGATAAAAATAGTAACTTCATGTTCTGTTGCTAAGTGTGAACAGAGAGAACAATGTTATAGTTATTGATAGTAGCCATATCCTCCTTATTTCAAGAAAAACGCCATGCTTTTCCAAGTTTTTGGCAATGTCCTCAAACATTACAGCTCCCTTCAAGCATCCTAATCACACTGCTGGAGAAACCACGTGTGTGAAAATTCCCATTTTTGACCATGTGAGAGTAACTGAACAAACATGTTTTAGCTTTCCTTTAGTCCTGGGACCAAAATGGGTACAACTGACTGGTAGTCCTGAAATAGACTCAGTGTTATTGGACTATATTTTACTGACAATTCATCAACAGCTGACAACACGCTGACCACAGGCTCTGGTCTTGGCTGCTCTCCTGGTGAGCCAGCGGGTAGACAGGAAGGCTCAATGTAGTAGTCATCGTTGTACTTTGGTTCTGATAACGACCGCTTATCACTGCAGCAGACAGCTTACTCCTTAGCCTTCCACTTCAGAGATAACAGCATCGATCAAATCTGAACGAGTTCTTCTATGTTCCCACGTTTCCTTCCCCACTTCCAGCACCAGAACTGTTATTCTACTTTACAAGCCCTAAGTCTGACAAACATCAGCTGGCTGTTTCACCGTCTGGGTGGAATGAAAGCTAATGAGGAGAGTGCAAACACACTCACTTCATACTCTAACCATTACTATGCTGCTGTTCACTGGAGCAAAAGGTTAAAAAGTTTATGCTTGTCAAGTTGATGCTTGTCAATATACTACCGCCTTGTCAAGAAACAGGAATACCTCAGGTGAAAAATAGATTCCATGTGTCCTTAGGCTAAGTGCTGTTGGATCAATAGTTTCATGCCATGAATGGGCGTGATGAAAGATCAAACAATTTCATGATTAATTCTAATTTGCTATAAAGGTCTGAAGATTCTCAGTCATCCAGGTCATGCTTATCCAAGAATGGTTGAATTGAGGGTAGCTGCACTTGGTCCAAGTCTATTTACCCTCAATTCAACCCATCTTAGAATTTATTATAGACGCTCATTAAAGAAAACGGAGAGTGGATTTATAAGAGTAATGGGTCAATCAATTAAAAATATAGCTGACTGCTTCATTTCATAATGGAGTGTGGGAGGTTGGACCAAGGATCATGGAGTACTTTACCAAGCACAGTTTAAATGCTTTTCATAGCCCGGAGAAGATGATTGATTATACAGAGTGTGACCATGGTGGTGTATCCTTTCAGTTGCTCAGTTAATATTTTTACTCTCATTTTATTTTTAATCTTATAATTTATTCTGTACCAAGAGTGATATTTATCAACGAGGAGGCCATTTCTGCTTAGTAACGATAATTAGCAAGGTGGCAGAAGTAATATCTGCCTTCTTGGTTGTTACTCTTTGACTCAACAATCTTGTGTGTAATTAACTGTGCATTCTTTTCTCTATGTGTGTGTGTGTGTGCGCGCGCATGCATGCATGAGGATGAAACTGGGAGCTAATCTTTTCAAGCATGCAGTAGCTTGCAACCATTGCCTTCCAATCTGAGCCTACTGTGATCTATCTTCAAGCAACACACATTACTGCTATGAAATGATGCAGCTTAACACCCACCGCAGATTAAAAAAAAACAAAAAAAAACCCAACACTGTATTTTCTGTGTGTGTGTGTGTGTGTGTGTGTGTGTGTGTGTGTGTGTGTGTGTGTGTGTGTGTGTGTGTGTGTGTGTGTGTGTGACTGTGCATGCTGCCCTAACATGCCACCTGCCTCTGGTCTATTCATTATCTATATTTGTTGAGATAGAAACATGCAAACATAATCACATGGCACCATAAAAAATGATAAACCTCCATGTACCGAATGTATAGATACGTGTGAACAAATATAAGGAGGCCCTGTACGCGTATATTAACATGCAAATGCTCGTTTTGTTAAAGAAATTGGGAGAGGTTACGCAGACGTGGAAGAGCAGCTTGCTTGTCTTTCGATGAGTGGGAAGTTGCTGCTGAGTGCAGTTAAGAGGGACTTTGAAATGGAAATCTTAGGGAGGCGCAGTGAGCTCGGGGCAGTGGAGGGATGTGAGCGTGAGACTGATGATACCATCTCCTCTGGCAGGTTCCCTCATGCTTACAGTCGGGCGGATCTCACTCAGCACTTTCCTCCACCCGGCTCCCGACATCTACACACAGTAGTGAACGAATACACACAAAAGGACCTGTGCTCACTGAATACAGTAACACAACACGGTGGATCCGTAAAGGTGTTGACATGCTCAGAAATATTAATGGTGCTAGAACAGAGCTGAACAACTAACTTCTAACCCGTTTAATCAGCTTTCATAACTCCATATTCATCAGTGCTCATCAGTCAGTGCTCTGCTAGTGTGCATCTTAGTCAGTACTCATTAGTCAGGACTTGTCTGAAAGAGATTTACTCAGACCTGACATGAGAGGAGATTAGCTCAAATCTATTGTGTTTGGCAAATGTTTGTCTTTGCCTTTTAAAACAAAAGAGAAAGGCAGAAACAGACAAAGAGGGATAAGTGATGCTGAGGAAAACCAGGATACAAACAGAAGCAGACCTGACTCTGTTTCCTCCAGTCTCCCCGTCTGGTTCCCCATGTTGGTCCGCTCCGCGACTCCCACACTCCACACCGGGCGGACTAATCCAAGAATCCGTGGCTGCGGGGGGAGAGTTATGAGCGTGTGGGTGTCTGGGTTGTCGTATCTGCTCAGCACCCACAATCACCTCCACTCAGTCACAGTCAAGGGGAAAACCATAAGAAACACAAAATTTCTTCTTGTTCTTCCCTCCCTCTTGTCTTCTTTTCTCCACTCCTTCCCAGGACTGTGTCTGTATGTCTGTGTGCATGTGTTAGAGGAGGCAGGCTGCGTGTCCTGTCAGTGACTGCCTGCGAGTGGTTGCGAGTATGCGTGTCCTCCAGGACGGTGACAGTATGTCACACTGGCAGGCAGGCGGGCGTGCAGGCAGCGTCGTGTGCACTTCATTATCGCTGTGATGACTGGAATCAGCTCAGAGGGGGAGTGGCCTGGCTATACACACACACACACACACCTCCTCCCACTCCTGCCAGGCAGTTTACTCTCACCAATACCAGTTGAACAATGGTGAGATGAACCGTCCCTCTCACTGGTACTGAAAGGACAAGTGAATATACACAGAGAGAGAGAGAGAGAGAGAGAGAGAGAGAGAGAGAGAGAGAGAGAGAGAGAGAGAGAGAGAGAGAGAGAGAGAGAGAGAGACAGAGAGAGAGAGAGAGAGAGAGAGAGAAATGAGGGTGGGGAAGGGAAGGGAAGGAAGGAAAGAGGAGCTAGAAGAAAGGAAAGGCACTATTTTTTTTATTTTTTGGCACAGGGTGACAGTGCAGCTCTTGTCTTTTGTTTTCAAGAGAAGTTGCAGGCTGGGACCATTTACAAAGTCTCCCCTGCACACACACACACACACACACACACACACACACACACACACACACACACACACACACACACACACACACACACACACACACACACACACACACACACACACACACACACACACACACACACACACACACACACACACACACACACAAACAAAAGTGGGTAAAGGGGGTAAGAGGCCACCCCAGGCGTCGTATACCATTTCCCCCCGCAGCGCACCCAGCAGGAAACAATACTATGTGTGTATGTGAGTGTGCCTACAGTACATGTGTATGAGGTGGAGGGTGTGTTTGTGTGTGTGTGTGTGTGTGTGTGTGTGTGTGTGTGTGTGTGTGTGTGTGTGTGTGTGTGTGTGTGTGTGTGTGTGTGTGCTAGTTTTTGGTGGGGTTGTGTGGAGCTAATAGGAGACTGGCTTGTTTTTTTTTGTCTCTTCTCATTCACAGTGTATGCAAGTGTTAAATATTTATGATGGCGAGAGCTACAGGGAGAAACCAAGTTGGAAGGGAGTATGACTCGTCATTTTTGGTCTAGCCGATCTTCAGTGTTGTATTTTTGAGTGTGCGTATAGTGCAACTATTAGGAAAATCATTGTAAAACCCTCTTGGAAGTCTGACTAAAAGAGAAGGAAGTCCAAAACTGCAGCACTACACTACAGGCAGATTGCTGTCATTAATTAATAAAAAAAAGAAAAAAGAAAAAGAGAATTATATTTTATTTATGAGCCAAAATCAAATTCATACCACAACAGTTACAGGAAACCAAAGAAATTATAATTGCATTATTTTGCAAATTAAAACTGTTCTGAAATGACACCAACTTGAGCAAACAACCCTAGAAATACCATACCACACCCACAATATTATGTATTATATTGACTATTTAAGGTTTCTTTGATATAGTACGCTGTGCTGTGATGGCCTGAAAAGAAGCCTCTATCAGTCAAGGGCGCTAATCTGTAAGGACTGGGTATCAGAAATGAAAATGATTCTTGACTGCATCATCAGTTTCTTAAAGCCACACTTGACACAGATAAACCCTGATATTTTTAGTAGTGTGAGTCTCTCTGTTGCATAAGCTCAGAGCTACCAGTTTATTGCCTACATGTTCACAGTTGAATAAATAGAATAATAAAGGAATGGCCATTTAAATTTGTAGCTGTATTTGATGCGCAAAATACTCTCCAACTCCAGCCAAAAAAAAAAAACTCAGATAGCTGTGAGAAAGGTCTAGTTTGCTGCATTCTTCTACCCACGTCAGGTTGGATATTCAACCCTTTCCTACAACACGCTGCCGCTTCCAAGCCTCTTCACAGATCCTATGAATGTTGCATAAACTATTGCGTTTCCCGTCTTCCTTTCTATGTATTCTCATCCCTCTTCCTCTCGGAGCAGCACATCCACCTTGGTAAACAAACACGTCTCTAATCCAGCTAAGAATGTTCTGCTCACCGCAGGATGTCCATCTCTGTGGGCCCAACAGGCCTCTTTCAAGATCTGGCAGGACCATTTCTCTTTGTCGTGCAACTTTAGGGGACTCGCTCGGGTCACAAGCTTCTCAAGGGAGGAATTTTCAAAGTTGATGCCAAAACTCTTGGTCAACAAACCCTAAAAGAGGCCAGGTGTGTTTATGTCTGAGCTGAGGCCAGATAACAGGCAGCAGATGCAGTGTACAGTGTTAATTCTGAAGCAAAACCCTTCTGGTGCACTGTAGTGAGTAGGAGGAAAGCTATTCCCACTTGCCATTATCCGTTTTACACTGCATGCATAATAAACAGAGGAGTGCATTATCATACTGTATATTGTAGTAGATATATAGACATATTTAGTAATGGACGGGGCAGTATGGGACACATAAAAGGTAAAGGTGTTTGTAATTGTTGCTTGCCTATTCATCATCATGTGTAAGCATTTACTATATGTCTCTTTACTGCTTGTGTCAGTGTGCGTCTGTCATGGCTGAGTGCTTATGCAGGCTGAGGCGCTTCCCCGGTGGACTGAGGCATGTTTGATTAATTCATCTGACAGATATGAGGAGCTAAAGGACCATACCTCTCCCTCCCGCTGCCTCCCAAACACTGACGCAGACAGACAGATGGGGCCCCGCTGGGAACACATGTTACGGATGAGTCTGTCGTCTGAGTTGTGCATAGTAACAAAACTCTGGGTCCGTTATATTCCTGTACTGCGTCAGCTTCTCTGCTTATCTTTCGCCGTGGCTGTTCACAGAGGTCGACCGGCACTAGCATCGTACATTCATTTTTCTTTTTTCCTGACAGGAAAGTTGTGATTAGGGAAGATACACGAGCTAGGGGTTGATACATTGGGGAATATAAAAATCCATCTGGCGGCTCTAGCTAATCTCACATATAGCGAATAATCTGAGAGGAAACTCCATCACTTGCTGGCTGGAGACCTTTTATGCAGCATCCTTTGGAGGTTAACAAAAAAAAATAACGCTCTGTATGTGGTTGATGTATACTCAGGGAATGACATAGTAAAAAATAAACTTGGGTCTGGGTCCTGTTCATCTTCATCCTGCACTATTTTGTATTCTATCAGGACAGAACATACATACAATATACACATAAGTCAGCCTGTAGTACCCTGCATGTAACAAACCCTCCTTGACTAGAAATAATCATGACAACAAGATGGTCAATAGAGAGGAGTGATGAAACATGATCTCTGTATGTGATAATGTGTCACTATTCTGTGTTTACTGTCAGTCATTGTTATCTATTGTGATGCCAGCGCTGTTCACAGGTCAAATCTATCATCTGAGGTATCACCACTGAAACGGTATCACGCACACTAATTTGTGCCTGAATGAACTCAGACAGAGCAGAACGTTGCAGAAGGTGAACTAAAACGCATGTATGTTCAAGACTTTTAAGATCAACTCTGCTCACCCAAACATTACCGATCAGCGTGAAAGCATGGAATGAACAGGGGTGAAATAAAGTGCCTGTCAATGAGGTGCCCATTTGTAAAGTTATGCTCTGCGGTCACCCCCAACAGTCTTGTTATTTATAGAGCAGGACAGTCTTATCTCCTTCTGTCTCTTCTCCACGCACACTCCGCAGGGACACCTCTTCTAGTGAAAGCTTTACTGAATTAATGATGAGGTGTTTTAAATAAGTCATCATGATGAGGCTGGGTTTTTAACCCGTTGTCTGACAGCACGGTAGAGTTGGTAAAGTGCCAACTGGGATAGAGACAAGAGCCCATTAGCAAAAATAACAGTTTTGATTCATTAGTACAGCATGCTGTGAGGGCAAGCAAGGGTGGGGTCAGACTATCAGTCAGCTGACCTTTTTAGCCAATACTCTGCATGAATGAACTTGTGTAGATTTCAATTCTTGGTGACCTTTGATGTTTTACAGCTATCTAACCTTCTGCGATTACCTTCTTTAACACCTAAGAGAAGTATAAAAATAACTGTTCTTGAATCTTGTTTTTTTTTTATAGACACTCTTTTGAAGTCTTTTAGAGACACAAAATGCTTTTATCACGAAAGAGCAGGGACTCCAGTGAAATCTGTCACTCACACTGTGAAGCCTGAAGCTGCATAGCTGATATCTAGAATTGGAGATGAGAAGGTACCGTAAAAAAAAATTCCAAAATGATAATAAAAATGGTAGTTTCTATCTAGTGTGAGCAATTTCGGTTGATTTCATCTAGAGAGAAAAAAAATGGTACTGCAGATCAGTTTCATGGCTGAGGAATGACTGTGACACTAATCAGAATTTGACTAAATGTTGTAGAATGCTTTGTCCTCACAGTGCTGCAGTATTTTTAAAAAAATGCATGGATTAGCATGAGTAATATGCTATATTGATTGTTTCCTTATTTTCCCATGTATGCACAATACCTCAGGCACATTTGACCTACTTCTGATAAAACTTTAAAAAGAAAAGATGCATCTCATCACTGCAGTCCTCATTTCTACATTTACCACTGATTGTCTAAAACTAATGCAGTTCCTGTTCAAATATGCCTGTTCAGAACATGCCTCTGGTACTGCTGCTGGCACCTTTCTCGAGAGCCACTTATCCAAATAACTTGCACTGGACACTCCACTTCCTGGAGTACTCAGCAGTACGCCTGCCAAGTGTCAATCAGATGAATGGTTGCTGAGGAAATTGATTGTTGGAGCATACTAACTGGATAGATTGTTGGATAGATTAAAAACAAAAAAAACCCTCCTACATTCAATCACAAAAAGTTCAGCCGATAAGAGTGTCATTAAAATGTAGCTGTGATATAACAGAACCAGATACTAGACTGAAAATGGTATCCATTCAGTCAAATAACAATTGCTTGCTAAAACTGCTTTTCTCAGCTCAAGGAAAGTATTACAAATATAAAAGCTCCATGGATCAAAAATGTATCATAAAAATAGTGATAATTGACCTTATTTGCAGTTCGAGGTGTCCTGTCAGCAGTTTTACAGACGTCTCTTTTACAATGGTGGTCTATGGGGAAAATGCTTCTTGAGCCGCAGGGGGATTTTTCACTGCAGTAAAGAGTGACCACTGGGAAAAATTGGCTGCAAGGCTGAACAGTGGAGCCCTAGTCAGCTTTTCTAATACATCCATGGTCAAGATCCGCTAGTAAACAAATTTAAGGCTGTTAAGGGATGTTTTTGTAATGATATCTTGATAATTTCTCATCAAAACAGCAAAACACTGGACTTCATTGGATCTTCAGCCATACATCCACCAAGTGTCAACTAGATTAGATGAACAGTTGTCGAGAAAACGAAGGACAGTGTTCCTTACTCCATAAAACTTTAGGAAAAGTATGTTTTGAAAGCTCAAGTCAGGATTCTGTTATGCATCCACAGTCTAGCTGAAAAATCTGCTCGGATGGCTTCTGAGCAAAGACTCAATTACTGGCTGACAGGTATGATGACAGCTCTGCTGCATTGCGCCTCAGAACCCGGTAAGTCCTGACTGTTCCTTGTCAGTGTGGAATGTCACATATCAACTAGGGAGAAACTGGTCTGTTTACGATGGACCTGTTAACGCTGATGGGTGACAATATCATGGAGACACACCTGAAGACACACCTCAGCATTCCAGTGAATGTGTTCATCCCAAAATGTCAAAATGCAAATTATGGATTGCTGACACTTCTCTTCATCTCCATATCAATAAATACAAACACTCATTTCAGATTGTTACATCTCAACATCAAAGAGTTCAAAATACCACAGATCACCACCCCAATCTATATTCAAATCATGACATTTCCCCTGTGTGGATTCGTCAGAAGGACTCTCAGGTCAGATTCAGTGACTTACTATTGACTTAAACAGGTTCAATGATAATTGTCACCACTTGCATGCATGGTTGACTTTGATTTTCCACTTGCTGATTAGCTTGATTTTCGAAACCTGTTTGACCTATACATTCATTGTCTGATCTCATATGTCTTGATGTGCACTGGTGTAAAGTCCCGACACAGGTGCAGAACAACACAGCAGGACTGATGGGAAAATCATGTCAAGTAAAGCTAAAATCACCCTTATCATGAGTGTCTCAAAGTTAAAGACAAGGGGAGAATATGCCTATTAGTATATGTTTGAGCTTGTGTAGTATCAAATAATTCAGTGAAATTACTCATTTACTCACTTACTTATTATAAAATATATTTGATCTAATCAAATCATCAATATTTTTCAATTGGGTACCTAAGGGGAATACAGTTAGTTAGTTCAAAGCTAAAACCCAAAGGGTGCATTTTTTAAGGGAAAACAAACACCTGAAATACCACGACTAATGATTTTGCTTCTGCTCTAATGGTAAAGCAACTGGAATGCAAAACAAGTTCAATATAGTGTCAGTTTATTTATATACCGCCTTGAAGACAGAACAGCATAACTTACAGTATGTGTCACACTGTAAAGCACTGTAAAGCATCACAACTCTGTGCTCTCTTTAAAAGATGTTTTTCTTTATGATAAAGAATTATTTAACAAGATTCCTGCCCTCAACTTGGTCGACTACCAGAACTGGCTAGCAAAACTAGGTCAGACCGACTACGTAAAGGGTAATTAATTCATCATGCATAGTGCAAAGTGTGAATGTTTTCTTGTCCTTGGTTGTGAAAACACTTTGAAAAAACAAACTTTGGTTAATTAGCACCAAATCCAATAGAAGCTGATCATGGTCTAATTGTCTCTGAAAGAAGCGAGAGCCTCACTTGGCTGTGGTTTCTCAGCTCCTCTGGAGTCTTTTGTCAAATAGAATTCAATTATCTTTGCTTCAGCACAACAGCCCTTTGAAGAAGAATTTCACTGGAGCACAGCATCTACACAGTGTGTGTGGATGGGTTGCCGTAAACAGATGCAGCTATCGCCCTCACAGAGAATTTTACAATAGTGTGCTGTAAACAAAATTATTCACTGCCAAAAAATACCCCGTCATTATCAACCGCCATATTTGCCCTACATACCGAGCTCATAAGTGCAATACCAACACACGAGACATGTAAGAAGTATTTGTCAGGACCTGGGATCCTGTTGATAAGGTGATTAGAAAGTGTTTGATGCAGTCACAGGAAACACTGATGTCATGGAGCACAAACCCCCAGCAACGGTTCTGTGTTTGTACAAACACAAGAGGCAGCAGTGTTTGTCCCATATGTGTCTCACCATCATCATTTCAAGTACAATCAAACATCTTCATTCTTTTCGGTATCCTATAATGTGTCCACACCTTTTCAGCATTGACATGCAACGCCTGAGCCATAAATGAACCTCCATAATAAATATTGATAGTAGAAATCTTGGATCTGCCACACCTTTACAGCCTCAAAGAGCGGAACACTGGTCATTTAGATTAATCTATCTAAAATGGAAGGAGTCTCTGTCTGTCTGTCTGTTTGTATATCTGTATGTCTGTCCTTCCATTTTTAACAACTGTTTTGCCGAGGACCCTGGGAAATGCAGTGTTAAGTGTGAGTTCTTGAGATGTTTTGTTCCTAGCCAGTTGATTATCTCACATTCGCTATTAAGTTGAAGGCTATTTTTTGCTTGAAATGCAATCCTTGATTGTAAACCAAATACTTTTGTGTTTTTGTGAGTTTTGCAGCCACCTTGAAAGGGCAAGGGGTGGAGGAGTGGCACTTTGCCATCTGCAACTTCACCGCTGGATGCCACTAAATCTGGTTCTTTGAATGCTATATTTAATATATTATATATTATTTATTCATTCTTTGCTGCAGACCTCCTTTGTTGATGCTGTAGGGTACTGTATGAAGATGAAATTCTGAATAAGCAGTCTGGCTGTCTGGTGAATGTTAACACATGAAACTTACCGCTTGTAAGCAATTTGAAGTGTGATTTGTTGTTTGGATGATCTGTTCTCAAGAAAACTGCAAGTAGCAATACCGAGCAATTGACCCGTTATGAACAGGCACGTTTTGAGCAGGCACTGCACAAGTATAAATAATGCAATTTCAATAAAGCATCTCACAGCAGGGACCTTTACTTCACTATGTTTGTTTCATGGTATGAAGACAAGGGGCCAGAGGGCAATGAAGTGAATTCTGTCTTGTATTTTCAGATCATAACTGAATTGTAAGACTGCTTTTCAAATATGGACCTTTTGAGCACAATGGGAAATAGTTTTGTGAAATGCTGTTTAGAATAAAATCTGCATAGTATAAGCAAGTTGCATGGGAAATGGTTAAATGTTTAAGATGATACTTAACATGAATTTCCCAATAATATTTGGCCCAACCTAAACATAGTCATGCTTGCTGTGATCCACAAAATGTTTCCATGGTAAAGAACAGTGTTCAAACATGTTTTATTTAAGAGAGCAATTATATTTGTGACTTGGAAATTAAACTCTAACCTTTAGGTCTTCAGTGAAGTTAATAGTATAGTGTTTATCTAAAATAATGTTTTGCATATTTCATAACATTGCATGAAGTCATTGATATTCTCATTCAGAGCTTCAGGGTAGTTCTCAGTAGTTGGTACTATACAGTAAAATCTGCTATACAATACAGTACTGTGAGCTAAAGGAACACTAACACAGAGTGTACATGTACACAGGCACATGCAAAGACATGTGACATGTCACACTGTAAAGCCAAATAACAGCAGAAGACCAGCCAATAATATCCCCGGCTTCATTTTCCAACTCATGCTTTTGGATACAAAATAGTTCATTTTTCCTTATTGGTCATCCAAAACATAGCCTGCTGTTCACACGGCTGAGCAGATGTTGGCTGAAGAACACACTATGAATTTGTCCAGTCTCTCATTTTTGGGCTGAAACCCTGAGAACCGCAGTCCTCAGCCACCTGCACCCCACCGGTGCCAACCAAACACGAAGAAAGAGACAAAAGAAAAAAGAAAGTAAAGGGCAGAGAGAGGCATCTCTCTGGCTGCTAGTTGCAACAAGCACCTGGAAGCTGTGACAACGGTACCATTACTGATGTGCTGTGGCCCTCTAGTGGTCACAAGTTGTTAGTTGCACAACTTTCATACTACAATGATCTCTAAACCCAGAGAACAGATACAGATCACATCTACTATTTGTGAAGATTATTGGTCTGTTTCCTGCTCTACAGGATTATATTATGTTTTTGTACATCAAACCAAATCTCTAAAATGATTTATATTTTAATTGATTTATTTTAAATATCTGACATGAGTTGTATTCCCCTACCAGAGAGAGTGCGAGGGCGGGCCTCAGCAAGATCTGAGATGGCTCCGGTGGTCACTGTCTTCTTCATCCTGTAGCCAGAGGCAGCAGCTCCCAGCATAGGCTTTGTCAAGGCATCATCACTGCTGGCTCTTTTCAGCTAGAAACACATCAGCTGTTAATACCAAGAATGTACATCTATCTAATAATATTACAGTAGTGATTTATTTCAATTACCATCACTATTGTACATTTATCACAGCGTTAGTTGTAAGTAGACTACATTGTGGATGTGACTCACCCTGCTGAGGCGCTGGTCTGAGGCCAGCATGTTGGAGGATCTGGAGGTCTTCATGGCTGTAGAGGTGGTGGTGGAGGAGGATGAGGAGGGTGCCAAGGAGGCCTGCTTAGCCCGCTCCTGGAGCCCCGGCTTGGGCAGCCCCACCTTGGTGGGGCCTGCTCTCATCATGGCTGCGTGTCAGCTGACTACACCTGAGAAAGAGAAGACCAGAGGAGTGAGAAAAGAGGAAACTGTTGAATAACAAACTTTTGAAAGGTTATCCTAAAGAAAAATAAAAGCTTACTATTTGAGTGTATTCACTAGTGTACAGCAGAAGAGCCCCGCTGGCAGATTTTTCCAACACATGTGTTCTGAATGTTTCACTGAACAAACTTTTTCTTAAATGACCCTGCCACACAGTCTACGCCCCAAAGGCACCAATAAGCACTGCTGAAATATGGACACATGTTCCTCCATTTACTAGAGAAGAACTTTAAATAACACAAAAGAACAGCAATACAAGTAACACTATGTGAAACCGGCTTTTCAGTTGTTTAATTTCTGTTATTGACTGTCCAGTATAATTTATACCTTTAAATACAGACTTTGTTGATGTATGTGTAAATTCACTACAATATTTCGTTTTAATTGAAAACTACATAGTAATATTAAAGCAACAATTAGCAATGATCAATTTAGACAAAAGCTGAAGTTTATGTCTATTTCCTTTGTGGGGCAGTATATATCTAAATATTTCAAGGAAATGATCTTCAATGCAAAATAATATATATTCAAATATTTTATAAGCAAGACATAGGTGTGGGTCATAACTAGAATTGTTCCCTTAAATATCACATAAAAGTGCAGGGGAAGCACAGAATAATAGCATTACCTTTGCTTGGTATGAATAACAAGATTATAAGGTATTACCACTGCCTGGTGGCATTTGTGACTGATCCAAAATATACAAGACAAGAGTTGCCTCTGAGGGCAGATAAGGTGAGGCCAGGAACAACAGCATTGAACTACTTCCTGCTAGAGGGAGGAGAGAGAACACAATCTCTTATCTGATTATTTCAAACTAGCGGCACTGACCAAAAAGCAGAAGTATCTCTCCACTGATTTAGTTAGAAGTATGCAGCCAGATACAGCCGGCTGTCATTCCTTTGTAAAGAATAAAGTTAAAAAGCAGCATATTTTTCATCTCCTACAGGATGTGCTCACAGAGACTGTTGAAGGTGTACATTTGATGTCCAGGAGGAAATGTACTCAGCTGGGCAGAGAGTAGCTGAAGGAAATGGAAGGAGGCGGGAGTGCACTTAAGCGCGGAGAGTGTGCGCTGGTAAAGAGCTCTGGAGTTCCCAGAGGAGGGGCTGAGTCATTGATCAGGGCTCTGAGAGGCATGGGGCTGTTAATGGGGATAGCCTCTAGTCTCTGCAAGAACATACACGAGTTAACCAAGGACAGGGCTGTCAGGCAGGATGGCTTTTTTTTTCACCTGTTACTAACTATTTATAAGGTTGCAAGTGTAGCACCACATTTGAGAGCAGAACAAGTGATGCTAAAATTCAGATTATTTCCAAATCTGTGGTTAATAATACTCAGCAGACCTGCAACCAATGATATTATGGGTAACAGGAGCAATGTGGCAACGTGAATACTTTTACAGAACAGAGGATCCACATCAGTAGACACCGAGTGTTTGATGCATTTTATGCTGCAATGTGAGAGACTGTTTGCCTGTGGTCAGGGACTTGTCTGATAAAGAACACACTGTATGCACTTTATTTTTTGCCTCTGTGAGAGCGTGTGTCTCTCTGCAGGCCTCTCATATGATACTCACAGCTCTCTAGGCAAGATCTTGTGACTATCTCCTGCCCGGCCTGGTGGCTCAACACCTCAGTTGTGATGCCTTACCTCCCCTCAGGTCCGTTTACACGGCCACTGCGCCACGTTCGACCTGCTTTCTCAACCTGTCGAGGCTAAATGAGGAAGTGAGGCAAAATTGAGGATGTCCCACTTCAAGTTATAATATGTTCCTTTTGAAAGTGAAGGGAACTAAGCAACTACCAAACACGTGATGTGTAGTAAAGCCTGCAAAGATTAAGTCTTAACTTTTCTGCAGATATGACCTCTCCGCATCCCTCTGCAGAGATATGAGGCGAATTTCTCAAGAGCCAGAACGGTGTCCCACTTACTTTATAATGGCCTAGTTTAAAACCCAAATGTCTTTGAGAGAGACAGCGGGTTGTATTTTAAACATGAACTAGCTGTTCATGTTACACAGTGTGTGAAGACACACAGTGTGATGAGGGTATGTCTCTGTAAATGCGACTCAACAACATTAACTGCCTTTTAGATAAACTACAGCTCACACTGTCTAACAACACAAACATGTAGAATGATGACATCTGGCTTAAGCAAGGCTGGTAAAAAGTTAAATATGGGAATTTGCTCTTAAAAATACCAAAATTAGAAAACCAAATATAATTTGCGGTCACCACAGCCATAAGTAATAGGTTGTTATCGGCCTTAATTATATTGCCTTCAAAAACAGGAAGATGAATGTAAAAGCTGACTTTGGGATGGAGTAGTAGAAGACTTTCTCAGAAACTCTTGACGGTTGCTGCTGGACTCGACTGCTGACAGATAAAGATAAAGGAAGAAGACCAACGGGCAACAGTTATCAGTTTGGGCCTGGATGAAACTATCACACATCATTTGATCTGATACAACCCTGAAGGAAAGGACAACGTGCTTTCATCACACAAGGAAGATCAGCACTGACACGCAATGTAAACATCTCACCAGATCAGACCAAGTCAACAGATAGAAAAGGTCGACAAATTTGACCTGTCAAACAACACACTGCTTCATTAAGTGTGAAATTTGAATTTCTCCACACGAGTAGTTTAGTGTTAGATAAACTAGAGCAAACTATTGCAATATATCAATTTACCTCTCAGAGCTCACATAGATATAGCTCCAGCATTTAGAGTGAGTGTTATTTATATTTCTTTCACTAAAAAAGAGGTATCATACATTTAAGGGGCAACCTGTTGTAGAATGATAGGGGAAAATAGGGACAGATGTTGAGTCAAAACCAATAATTACTTTAAAAACCCACTATATATATACTGTAAGAGTTACAGAGGAAATACCATTTTGCATGCATTCACTGCACTGATATGTATCTTGGCCCACTCTGTTTGCCACAACCACATGCGGCCTCAGATCACGTAGGGAAATCCTACCTAGCCAGTCCTGACCACTGTTTGACCTTAAATGCAGAGCAGGATGGGCCGTGAGCACTTTACTTCACTGTAACGGTGTAGAATATGGAGCAAACCTGTCACACGTCAGACTCTCTGTGTATGCCAACCAACATCCTGTCACTGTCATTTAAACACACCTTCAAAATCAATGACGAGAGGGGAAACTGCAGTCCTGTGCTGAATGCAAAACATGCTGCCTTCCTGTGGTTAATTAACCAAAACGGATTCAGGTGAGACTAGACTGCTTTAAATTCCACAGAGAATAACATTTAAGAGGTTTTAAACACTGCAACACACAACAAAGCATAACCAACTACTTCTTTACAGCTATGATGAGGATATAAGATGTTTTGGTATGTGTCATCACATCCTCATGTGCTCTTTCCTGCCTGACTCAGTGGTTAAAGGGTGATTTTTTAAAAGGCCAACATACACCTAAATATAATATCCTGTAAGCATAATATTAGCTCAAATAGGGCGGCCTTTTATTAACTGGTGTTGTAAAAGTAAATACAACTCTTGCACAGAGGCCAGGCCACAATCCCCTTTCAGAGACGTACTTTCAGTGGTTGACAGAAATGTGAGAAATCTGGCAGAAATATACACAGCAGATGTTTTCAGTTGCTTTCTTCCCGACCTATTATTTAAAAAAAAAAAAAAAAAAAATGACTTCAGTTTTTCCCATTTCAAAACTTTCCTCTTCTTATCCAACTAGCCAATTATATAAAATCCAAAATAAACTCCATTGTCCTTATAAAGCTTTAAAACAATGAAGATCATCTGAGATCTTAAAGGTAGTGATGGCAGATTGGTGTCAGAGAGAAAATGCTAAAGAAAATAAAAAAAACAACAACAAATAAACAGTGGTGCAGCTCACTCACGTGTAGTACTGGATGCTGTCCTGGAGCCTGCCTCTGCCTGAGTGCTCCGAAGCACAACTGACCAAAAATATGTCCTTTTTGCTGAGCGTTACGGCGAGAGCGTGAGGATGAAAATGAAGCGTCAGGAACAACTGCCTCAAATACAGCAGACAGGATGAGGAAATACTGCAGGCTGCCAACCGCTGTGCTGTGCGCGCCGTCGCCTCTTTCACTCTCTCATACAAAGAGGAAGAGAGGCACATAGTCTCGGCTATGGGCATGTTTTTCTCCTCTCACAGTTTTTCCAGACTTTCACTCTGTGAAAAACTCACCGCAAGAAAAGGGAGAACGGAGCAGGAGGTGCTGACACGACCGAGCCAATAAGGGTAATGATTTTTTAGGATGAGTGATCACAGAGCCTGAACTGCTGCTGTTAGAAATACAGGTTTCTGCACTTTGTTCTCAGGACTGTGGCTTGCGATTTGATTCAACCTGGGATAATGTGTTTGTGTGTGGTTTGTGGGCGAGACACGACTGTTCCACTGTATTCTTAAATTAAAAACCACAGCTGTACAAAGTTGTGCTGATTTAGTGAAATATTTGGGCACCATTTCCTGTTCACGTCCGACTAAATTAAAGCAGATTGTGAAAAATAAAGATTGATTTATGACTGCTGCTGTGAATTCTTTATTTCCAAACCATCTGTAGGCCGTTTGGACACACACAGAGGTCACTTCACTGACAAAGCCATTCCTTGTCTCAGAAACACTTCTTAATCTGAGGGTGGGTCATTTGTGGAGGGGCTTGCATTTTACGCTCTACCATACTGGTCTAATTTGGATCCCACAATCTACGGCATGCAAAGGCTGTAGAGCATGTGGGCAGAGAGCGTACTGCTCTCTGGGCCGACATGAAACAGACTTCAGTTTGTGGCAAGTGGCTAACTGTGGAACGTGGTCTGACCACACCCCTACTCCACCAAAAAAACTGCTTTTTAAAAAGGACGCTGCAACGAGTTGAGAAACAGTTCAGGAATATTTTTAAAAGGAACCGTATATTGTTTCACACTCTGCTGCAGATACAGATCTTAACTGTGATTTGAAGTGAGCTGTAGGCTGATTCAGATTCATAATTATTAGTGTATAATCACCTGAAAAAATGGTTGTGTTCTATCTACACAGGGAGTGGGTCCTCTTCCACAGAGCCAGCCATGGTGCAACGCTTTGTTTCTACAGTAGCCTAAATTGGACAAACCAAATACTGGCTCTAGCGAGGGCCTTTCGTGTTTTTCGCGGTCACCATAGCTTCTTCTACACACTTGGAGGGTGGGGTCGGGGGTGAGGGGTTATTCAGTTTTTAAGATCTGCATCTCTTGACTATGCCACTAAATCCTACACATTGGTCCTTTAAATGCTGTCAAAACACTGCAGCATTTCTGTGAGTGTTGATTGCCAGTGGTCGCACATTTTCTTCCCTGTGTGGTAACTGGATTACCCCACAACCACAGGAAATACTCCTTTCTAATATCTGCAAGGTGTCTGTTGAAATCACGTATTATGACACTTCAAGCATAGTTCAAATGAACAGGCTAACAATTGTTTTAGTTTAGGATGTCAGTGCAAGTCCTCTGTAATGGTATGGGAGACAAACATGTGTGACTTTGTTTTCTATTCTAGTCCGCCCTTCATAGATGGCTGCAGCGCTGAACAAACATGATTTATGGGAGCTATGTTTCGAAAATATTGATCCATGGCTCAATTTGTCTTTATTCAGAATCACACAAGAAGTGGGGTAGTTCCAATTATGATAAATCCCTGAGGGGCAGGAGGGGTGAGCTTGCTGAAGGTAGGCAGAAGTAACTGCCTGTAAGGTGAAAACAAAGGTGAAAAATGAGCTACCCTCCAAGGGAGAATAAAAATGTTGCCTGGGAAGACTTTAGACAGCCTTGTTCCTACTCTATACACCTGGTGTCAAAAGCCGTTGCGTTTTATTGACTTGTGAGGAGTATAACCAGGAGGGCGTGGCATACAGTATGCAGAAGATCACGCTCTCCTCAGTACAGACGCTCAGACCAACCTGTAGGAGACAAATCACTTTAACTTTGGTAAGAAGTCACCATGAAAGAACAATAGCACGCTCCAATGTGCCCTAATATACTGTAGACTGTAACTGACTTGGAAGGAAAGCAAAGACCTGCTTCATTTACTTCATGTCTACCTCACTTATTCACAAGCAGCACAGTAATTACAAACACACAGACTATTTCTGAGCCAAAGTAAACAACCAACTTCAGTACGAGAATATTTCTATGAATCTCCAACTGGAATAATCGTCTGTACTGCCAAGACCCTTTGCATACATTAAAGCTGAACACTATGAGAGAGGGTAAAAATGGAAACAGGAAACAGCAGACGACAGGATTACAAAACAGGCCAAACATTAATAAATAATGATAGAGCATAAAGCCATGTAGCCGGATTCTACCTAAGCGAGGTTGCTCTCGGGATTCCTGTCACTGTGTGATAAAGGAGTCTGAGAGTACCGATCATTGGATCTCACACTGAACTATTTACAGGCACGGTGAAGCTCGTGTCTGAGCCTCCTGCTTCTTAAGTCTCTTCCTTTTTCCTCCCTCCATACACAGGAAAGAGCACTGAGTCACATTCTCCACACAGACACACCACATTCTCAAAGGATGTGAAAACAAATATAAAAAGTGTGATGATGGTGATTCAGCTGACCGTGTGGCTTAAAATACTCATTTTTTCCATGATCACTGTAGTAGATCCTACGCTCATTATACAGTAATATAGATATTACTGTAATTACTGTAAACAGAAGTAGATTACATTGTAGAGGTTGTGCAGGATTACAAATTCAACGTTAAGATTTTCTGCAGAGAGAAATTTAGATGTGATTTTGACCGTTGCTCCAAACATTTTGAGCATTATCTGGACGTAGCATTGAGGGTTTGACTCCATACTATTTGGTGCGTAATGGCACAATGACTTTCACTTCATCGGGAATTACAAACAAGCTTAGGCAATAAAAACTGTGGTATATGGCGTTGTACTTGCTTACTATACTATGTACATTCAATTCAATATGAATTCACTTTTTATTTATTATTTAAAGCCATTAAAACAGCCATTAAAACAATTCAGGGAACTACAGCCTTTTAGATGTGAAGGGTTCCCCATTGTTTAAGCTGTCAACAGTATTTGAGAGAATGAGAAAAGATTCAATAAAGAATCGAATTCAGTAACGTTTAAAATATAAAGCATTGTGTCACATTCTAAAATACACAACACAAAGTTAAACTGTTCAAGGAACAAGCCAAATCATTTTACTGTATGTGAGGGTGTGATGATACCATACAACAATACCAGCTTCAGCATAGTCTTGAAAATGATAACAGCTGTTTGTCCCTGTTGCTGTAGCAGGTGCTGAAACTGATTCTGTCATCTTGTCATCAGATGTGATTGAGCCTTTTCAGTTGTTGTCCCCAAAATTGTGGGAGTCATGTGTCCCGTGTAGTCATGCCTGGCCAAACTCTGGCTTGTATTTGCTCGTTGTGTGTGCACTGCTGTTTGTGTTGTCATTTCATCTGATTTTCTATCTTATTTGTGATTGTTTTTTATGTTTGATCCCGTGGTTTTGTTTCATTGTAACCATCAATCAAATTTTAATCTCTCTGTTGTTTTTAAATGAGGTCTATAAATAAAATGGACTTGACTTGACGCACTGCAGCAAGAGGATTAAAAACATGAATTGGTATGAGAAACAGTTGAATTGAACTTGAATTGAGTCTAATTTAGATTAAAACCTTATATAACTATGATGAAATGTAAGAAGCCGGCTGGATACCAATCATTGAGTGTCATCAGGAGAATTGAAAATAAGCTTCTTACACTTGAAAGCAGAGATTATGTTACAGTGGTGTCTGCTGGTGTGATATTGATACGTTGCCACTGCTACTGATATCATGTTACCATAACAGCTGCTGAGCATTTGACCAACACTTGTACTTGAGTTCCTGGGTGCAGATCAGATTATTGTTGCTTTATAAACTGTATGATCAAGATCCATTTAACTACACGTGCCCCCAAAACATCAGTAAATTATCTGACATAATAATACACTGCACTGAGCGATGTAGGAAAATATGTTTGATAACATGTATGTGATAATATTTTAACAGGGTCTGACCACATCTGCAGCTCTGCAGCATCTGTACAGCACCTGGGTCTGTGGAAGCAGCGTGCTCAAAGTCATTATGTCAGCTGAAGTGAAACAGGAAGAGTGTGGGATTAGTATGAATGCCATGCTGTGAGACGGTCTCTGCTCTCCCTCTGGGTTCCCCTTTCGTCTGGGGAGATCTGAAACTAACGCACAACAGGACGCAAACCTCCTCTACAAAAAGCAGCATCGGGGTAGTTGCAGCACAAAAACAACGAGGCGAATGTGTAACTTGTTTTGCAGTCAGGGGCAATTTGTGAGAGCTGAATGTGAGTGAAGCCAAGATGTCCAACACACCAGAAAACCAGGAGCTACTATATACACTACATTTAATATTATTCTGCCACCAGCTTTTGTGTGATTTGCAGATTATTTTCTCTATTTAATTGTTTGGTCTATGTCAGACAATAGTGTAAAATGGCTATTGTAATTTCCTAAAGCCAGAGGTGATATGATAAAATTGCTTATTCTGTCCAGCAGAGCCTAACTCAAAAACATTCAGTTTACTTTCACATAAGTTAAAGACATGAAGGAAATCCTGACAACTAAAATACTGGAATTGGGACTAGAGTTTGACTGAAGGATTATTATTCATCACAATAGTTGCCAATTATGTCTTATTAACTAATCCATTGATCAACTAGTTGTTTTATCTTAATTTTTATTAATCTTTTCTTGAAAAGAGTAATATTACTGTGCATTTACTGTACACATACAAACCTATCAGGCCTTTTTACTGTATAAAAACTACTTCTCAGCATCTGAATATGAAATAGCTTTAAAAATGAGAGCTGCTGCTTGAATCAGCATCTTTTAGTTAAGTTAAGAGAGAAGGAAAAAAAAAGCGGAGCTCGTGAAGAAAGTGCTGAGTTGATGATTTGCTTTGATCTGGACATAGATCAATTGGTTGTTTGGCTGGCCTTCGGGCCTGTACAGCGGGGGTTCCCTAACTTTCAGAAATAATAAGTGCTCACTATGGGATCCTGGCTCATTAATGTGATGGTTCATATTCAAGAGGAGGGGCTGGAAGGCTCAATACTCCACTTTTATGCCTGATACAATATTCACCTTATATTTTAAATCTAAATAAGTTAATTATCATTTGAAATTTGTATCATGTTTTGATCTACATAAGTTATGTCATTTTGAGTTGTGCACTCAAATTTAACATAAGTAAAATGATCAATGCCCTCATTACTAATTGAACAGCTTGCCGCTTTATCTGGGGTTGGGTCGCGGGGGCAGCAGCCTAAGCAGGGAAGCCGAGACTTCCCTCTCCCCAGCCACTTAGTCCAGCTCTTCCCGGGGGATCCCTAGGCGTTCCCAGGCTAGCCGAGAGACAGTCTCTCCAGCGTGTCCTGGGTCTTCCCCAGGGTCTCTTACCGGTGGGACGTGCCCTGAACACCCCACCAGGGAGGCGTCCGGGAGGCATCCTTACTAGATGCCCGAGCCACCTCATCTGGCTCCTCTCAACGCGGAGGAGCAGCGGGTCTACTCCGAGCTCCTCCCGGATGACCGAGCTTCTCACCCTATCTCTAAGGGAGAGCCCAGCCACCCTAGGGAGGAAACTCATTTCGGCCACTTGCACCCGCGATCTCGTTCTTTCGGTCACTACCCAAGCCTCATGACCATAGGTGAGGGTAGGAATGAAGATCGACTGGAAATCGCCCTCAGACACCGAGGTACTTAAACTCCTCCACTCGGGGCAGGATTTCATCCCTGACCCGGAGAGTGCACTCCACCCTTTTCCGGCTGAGGACCATGGACTCAGATTTGGAGGTGCTGATTCTCATCCCGGCGGCGAACCGATCCAGTGAGAGTTGGAGGTCACAGTCCAATGAAGCCAACAGGATCACATCATCTGCAAAGAGCAGTGACCAAATCCTGAGGTCACCAAACCGGACCCCCTCAAAACCCTGGCTGAAATCCTGAAAGACCTAGAAATCCTGTCCATAAAAACTATGAACAGAATCGGTGACAAAGGGCAACCCTGGCGGAGTCCAACCCTCACTTGAAACGAGTCCAACTTACTGCCGGCAATGCGGACCAAGCTCTGACACCGGTCGTACAGGGAACGGATGGCCCATATCAGAGGGTCAGATACCCCATACTCCCGGAGAACCCCCTACAGGACTCCCCGAGGGACACGGTCGAATGCCTTCTCCAAGTCCACAAAACACATGTGGACTGGTTTTTTACATCATATATTCTTCTATTCTTTTATAATACATTTTATTCCCATGAGCCAATATTTGTAACTTTATACATTGTAATTGGTCAAACACCAACTCCAACAACGCAGTAATAAGTTATACAGGACTACAGGACAATTCCTTTTATAAAAGGATTATACATTTCCTTTTATGTCTTACAATTCATTTCATCAGTCCTCTTAAGATATTTGCTCACAAAAAGATTGAAATTATTAACTTACTGGACACCAAGAACATTAATCCTATAAAGAAATGTAGGTAAGTTGCTTCTTAATATCCGATCTGTTTGTCCTCAAAGGAATAACTGATGTATTGAACTGTGCCACCTCACAGCCATCACAGCCTTACATTATCTCCCACAAAACTGCTCTGTCTTGGATTCATTGTGGATAGCTTGGCAGGTGCAGCTGCTCCACATCTCCAGTTACACCAAAGAGGCTGTTCATCTCATCATAAAGCATATTTGTCAAAGACTGCATCAAATGTAAATCAATTTACATTTTAACCAGTAAAATCTGAGCTGTGATTCATGGTTTGCTGAGGGTCCAGAAAAACAAGCTAAAAATAAAAGTAATCCAGCCTGGCTTAATGAAAATCTGTGAAAACTGATTAAGCCAGGAGATGCAGCAAGAAGCCAAGTAGGCATACTTTATTTACTTTAGATATTTATGCATGCTATGATCCCTCCCAATATGTCCTACTGTATTACATGTTGGCTGGAGAAACAGTCACAAGACCACTAGAGTCCTTATATAAACAAACTTTTAAAACTCAGGAGAAAAAGCCAAAGCATCATCATCACTACAGGAAACTGAAAAAATACAATTGGCTGAGCTTTGAGAATTTAAGATTATATTAAAATTAGTGTCTTGTTTATAACATTTTTAATGGTTTGGGACCTCCTCCATTATGTGACTGTAATTTCATCCAGTGAACTCTGTAAAAAATAAAATAAGAGATTTTAATGTACCATTTCATCATACTGCATTTTAGCAGTGGGCATTTTCTGTGAAACGCCCTACCTGATGATAAGAAGAGCTGCAGCTCCATCATTACCTTTAAAAAACCAAATTAAAAAGTCTGCTAAGACCTACTCAGCTCTGTAAGCACTGACTCTACAGTTTATCTCACTGTCTTCTCATGAATGCTAATCTAGTTGACATTGTGGGTGTGTGTGATGTGCTATTGTAACTTTGTATCATGTGTCCTGTATGTTTTTTGCTTTCTATTGTTTGTTATTGTGCTGGTAGATGTTGTAATTGTGACCTGCTAAAGGGACTGCAGATGGAAATTAACTCAGGTACAGTACATCAAATGGTAACATTTATGTTTCTCACTCTACATGGTCCCTTACAAAATAAATAAACACATTTTAACAGGTCAGATGCTAAAAAGGGAACCGCTGCAGTAGTAAAGAGCTGAGATAGATTGAGCCTTTATGCATATTTCATCTGCTAGGGCCTCTGTTTCATCTTTCTCAGAGTCGGGCTCCCTGGAGGGCCAAACTTCCTGCTCTGATGGTGTCAAAGTTCTTGTCTGATAAACAGCCAGTCAGAGCCACGTTGCACAAACTTCATCTGCTTTCCTGTCTGCCTGCCTGGCTACATGTACAGTGAGTGGGCGGATTCCATAGAAACACTCGCATAGCATCCATGAGAGCTGTGTAAAAAATATAAAAAGACGACCGACTAAGCAGAGCACAGTGATATTCCACAATAGAGAATCATGATATTTGTGCCACTGAGTAAAACTACAGTCCCACCCAGAAACAGCCTCCCTGGCAGTGTCTTTAGAGATTACAACAGAGCACAGACTTGTGGCATGAGAGCTATTTGATGTGTACTGTGGGTGTGTTCAATTTCACTTGTGTGAAGAGAGACCAAAAGACATAACAATAGTTCAGACGTCTTTCAGCTAACAAACAAAGATTTTAACAGTACTCTGCAGGCATGTTTTACCGTCACACCTGTAAACTTGCCTGTCCAGTTTGCCTGGATGGGATAGCTCAATAATATCAAATCATCTGACTGATTATTGACACACGCAGTTCTACAACATACTGTCCGCGCTCTCAGGCTACAAAAGGAGCCTGACATTCGTGTGAAAATACCATATCTCCTCTTTACCTCAAATGTGGCCCAGATGACCCATTTACAGAAACAGAAGAATTCCTTGGAGCCGGCGAGTTAGACTGTGATGCTTGTCAAGTATGCGGTCTGTTTCCTGGACGATCCTGAGCTAAAAACAGAGCCAAATGAAGAAAAAAAATTGCTCGGAGCTACCCTCCTTCACAGCTTACTCACAAACCTCTGACAGAAAACAATGCTGTGCCAGTGCTGTGCATTTTTCACTGCTGGCCTTTTGGTAGATTATATGCTAGATGTTTTAGGTCAAAATTTAAATAAAAAGTCCAAATAGAAAATTGAAAAAGATAAAACATTTAAAAGAATGTCCTTTTTACTACACTATGAGGAATATTCAGGCCATAACTAAACTTAAAAAGAAAAAGGAAATTGAAAGAGCAACGTTAAAATGTAAAATGATGACAATTTAAAATTTAAAAAGCTTAAATGGAAATGCTCAACCTGAAAGCTTCAATAGTAAAGATAAAATTGAAAATGGCAATGAAATAGGAAAAGGGGAAAGATCAAATATTAAACTCAATATGGTAAATGGAAAACCTTAAATGAAAATAGTTAAATTAAAAGTTTAAAAAGATTTTTTTCCCCCCCATTTGTACTTAATTATTTGGCATGTGGCATTTTAAATTTGATCTTTTCCATTTGGCATTTGGCTTTAAAGCTGTATGTAAATGAGGCATGGCCCAAAGGCTGGAGACAGGGTTTGAAATGGCTGGGTTGTAATACAGGCTTAGACTGTTGAAAACAGTGCAGTGTGTGAGGTTAACACTAGCTCCACGGTTTTTCAGTTGCACTTTTTGTCCTCATCACTACAGACAGACATGTTTCAGCTGAACATCACAGTGAAGGACCACTTGCTGTGCCAGGTTTGGATCAGCAAGCTGGATGTTAGCTACACAGCTGATTCTGTAACCACTGGATCAATGGACACCGCTAGACTCAGGACTTTTTCTCTCAATCAGACATGTTGCTTTTACGGCACCTTAATTTCCCTTAAGGGATCAATAAAGTGCAATCTTACCTTAAGCAGTAACAATGAACAGACTTTACTGCGCAGTAACAGTCCACGTCTATGCCTGTGCTTTATGTTATTTGCTTCTACTTTGGCAGATCCGCTGCTGAAATTACAAAGATATGACAGCTCATTTGGCTGCCACCCCACAGCCACAGGTTTTTCATTAACTACTATTACAATAATTCAGTTATGATTATGTAGAGTTAATCGTTTGTTCTACTGTCTGTGGAAGAACGTAACGAGGCAGCAAAACTATTTGTATTCAAATTTAAGTGGAAATAGGCGCAACAGTCCTGTTTTTTCATTACACTTCAAACCCCAGTCACCAAGACAACGGTCCGCTAATCATTCACCCACACCCTGACTCCATGAAAGACGCAGATCTGCAGCTAACACAGAGGACCAGGAAAAGGTGGTGACACATGAAGAAGCCACGCCATTATTGGAAGTTTTCTCTTCATCAAGAACTTCCTGTCTTGACAATGAGGCCAGCTCTGGCTTTGGCCACACCTCCTCATTTATATACAACTTGAAAAGCCAAAAGGCAAATGTGATGTGGAAAAGTGCAAATGCAAAAAGAAAAATTTAAGCTTTAATTGAAGTATTTCCATTTAATATTTACCATTTGCCATTTTGATGTTTCCCTTTTCATATTTCCTTTACCATTTTCAATTTCGTCTTTACAATTTCGTCTCTCAGTTTGAGCATTTCCATTTAAGCTTTTGCACTTTAAATTTAACTTTTTATCATTGTCACTTTACATATTAAAATTATGATTTTACATTTTAAGTTCGGATTTTCAATTTCCCTTTTCTTTTTAAGTTTAATAATGGCCTGATTATTCCTTGTACTCTAGCAAAATATTAATCTTTTTCATTTGATCTCTTTAGTTTTTATTTGGACTTTTAATTATAATTAAGACCAAAATCATCATCCATAAGATGATGCTTGAGGAGAAAAGCTAGCGTGACAATGTTCAGGGAGGGAGGGGTGTTCTCTGTGCCTGTGTGAATAAAAACAATATATCTTGTTGAAATATGCAAAATATCTGCAACCTGCTGTAGTGCACTGAGCGACCTCATATCCTGACAGAAATAGGGCCGCCTCTGTTTATTCGACTGACTGAAAGCCACACCAGAACTCGTCCTGCTCCAATCAGTCCATCTCCACTTATCTCCTCAATCAAAGCCTCCACTGCAGTAAAGGACATGCCACTCCAAAATGCATGCAGACCAGACCTTGCCTCTTGGGTACAGATAACAATTCTTTCTTCTCACAGTGCTTTCCCTGAATGTGAGTGAAAGAGAGTGGGAACAAGAGCTGACTGGTCATACCAAGCAGAGGAATGTGTTTCTGGCCATATTAGTATTTTCCTAAGATCCTCACGCTGAGCAGTGTGAGAACTATTCTTTTCACAAGAAAGAGAGAAAACATTCACAGCAACAAAGAAGAAACGAATGGTTACAGTGTTACACGAAAAAGTCTTCATTGCACTTACAGTAATGTAACAAGCACATGCGACAACTATTTATTCACTGAATTAAAATGTGCTATATCTGGATTGGTATCATTATCGGGATATGGAATGACGTAAATCAGGATATGAAATTAGATGCTTAGTCCTGAAGGCTCTACCTAACAACGTTTGCCAGGGAAACTGTTGCTAAGTTGATCCTTTTATGGATAAATAGCACACAGTGTTTAGAGATAGGGTCATTTCCATCTCAAATACTACATGTTTTATATATAAAAACTACTGCTTGTTATACTAAAGAAGAATTCTCATCATAAAACTGTGAAGAAGCCTGAAGAATATTTTGGACATGTGTAAACGAATACCTAAATAAATCAAATTGAAAACACAGAGCTGTCAGTCCACATTGACAGACAGGTCTTTAAACACTGAGCAGGTTCAGCTGCAGCATCAAATATAAGAAAGACTCAAAGATTCAAACATGGCATGGCAGGCAGGTCACCCAGCTCATTGCTGAGTGGAGAGGGGTGGTGTACTGTATGTAAAGTACTGGTAAAGATGAGTACCCCACCTTACATTAATACTTGTGACCAAAGTTTCCTGAGAGGAAGGTTGAGGTCTCCATCAATGCCAGCTCAACTTGGTGATAAAAAAATAGGTCAGAGGCCTTTTGGCCGTCACAAAGTCATATTCAATCTTTCTATAAATTCTCTGAATTATACCTACTCAACATCCAGATCAATAACCCTGATCCATTGTCACACATCTAGTACCTTGAGTTTTTAAATATACTGGCATTGCCTAGCTGAAATCATGAGTATACGAATGATTTAAAAGTCAGAATTGATACAAAACTAAGTTCTTGTTTCAGCTAAAATGCCTAATCAGAACTTCTGAACCCAACAAATCAGCGATGGTATGTTTGGTATGTCCAAATATTAGAGCCATAAGCACATTTCTTTGAAAAGTATGTATTCACACCCTTCCTCCAACCCAGATTGTTGTCTTAATGTGAGTTATATTGAGTCACGGGTCATCAATATGATGCTATCTCCCTCTGTAGAGAGCATCACAGCACAGTGTAGAGGACTGCTGTATGTGCCTCTTACCCTTCTTACCACAGCTGAACAAGGTCACTCCAAATGTTGATACCCCACCCCCCATCCTGACTCATTTCATACATATGTCAGTAGCAGCATGTGGATGAAAGACTCAAAATGCAGCTGCTAATTTTCTCCTCAGTCCCTCAGCGTGTCATTAATAAAAGTGAATCCAGGACAGCAGCACTGGTAGGAGATATTCCTGAGCACTGATGGGAGACCTTGGATTCTCTTTAAAACGTCACACAATCACATTTAAATACTTCCTATTGAGCCGGGCAGTCAAGGAGATCACCAGGCATGATTTTCCGTCTTGCATGACAAGCCATAGCGCCACTTTACAACTGGCCATGGGTGCTCCTCACATAACCCTTGGCTATAAATAGCAAGCCAATGACAAGGACTCTGGATAATGATTAGAACAGAGGATGAGAGCAGCTAGAAGAAACTGCTGGAACACTGAGGTAGATGAATGGTTACAGCACATGTAACATAACCGCAACGTCCCTGGTTCAAATCCATCGGGGGCCTTTGCTGCATGTCACGGCCCTCTCTCCCACTTGTTTCCTGTCTGCTTCTCCACTATCAACTATTGAATAAAGGCAAAAAAAAAAAGCCTGGAAAAAATCTAGGCTCTTCAAGTACATGCTGAGTATCAGCTTCAGCTAAGAAACAACAGTGTCTCCATCAATGACAAACACAAAGTCATTCAAATCAATAATAAACTTGATTAGAAAAAAGGCAATTTCTTTGATGTCATCTGATCCAATAACTCACAAATGATACACACAAAAGACAGGAGACTCTTCACGCTACATCTATCAGTAAATTGTATTTTATGCCCAAGATTAAAAAACTGGATTATCCACTTTACTCAGTACAGTCAGTAGTCTGCCTGCCCATCATTACACGGACACAAGAGCAGCCTCCCTTGGTATGGGTGATTTTTTTCCACTCTAGCACAGCCCGTCCAGCCCAGAGGCCAAAGACAGATTTCCAACTATTTCCCCTTCTTGGATGGTTAACCATGAGAAAAACAAACACTGTAATTACCTACAAACATCATTCACATTGACTGCATCATAAATGACTGGTGCCCTGCTCATATTTGAACCCTGTTTTCTCCTGGCATTATCAAAAGGGACAGAAGAAAGTGAAAGCTGTCATTTGTTGCCTATTTGGTTCCTCCCAAAGGACCCATGCATGTTCCACTGCGTGGCCGGTCTATTCTATAAACACAAGACTGCAACTTAAACTCTGCAATTAGGACATACTACAACTTAACCTTTTTTGTCATTATTGAGATGTCAAATTACGCTCCACTGTTAACCAAAATAGCTAAAGTTTATTATTCTACCGTCACTATTTCAGACAGTGATCCTGTGTTTCTGGAACACTTGGTAATGTAGTTAAAAAGCAAATGTTACGTGGCAATAGCAGAAAAACCCACAGTAGCTTAGCTCAGGATAGTTGGCCATAATAAAACATTTAAGGGCCTATTAAAGACATAAACAGTAAACTTTCACCGATGACTACACTAAACACAACAAAGCCCTGTTTGACTGCTTCACATGGCGAGGATCTAATGAGGAACAAATGGCTGGCTGATCATGTGAAGAAGAAAAAAAGGAAACGCTTGCAGTGAACTGAAGTGGTTCCAAAGGCAACTTGCCATTGGCAACAAAACCTGAAATTTACATAAAACAAAAGGGAAACCTAAGCAGTAAGGCTAATTGTGTCAATTCATTTTGATCTGCCAGCCAGCACATTCTCGGTTTTATTAGTTTAATGTCAGGAAGAAAAGTGTGAGAAATGTTGTGAGGGAAGCAGGTGCTAACAGGGTCTAACTACTGTACATACAAACCCCTCAATTCAAATAATTGTATAACAAAAACGACATATTTGCTGTGAACAGGGGCATGACGAGTACACTTAAATCATGTCATCTTTATTTTGGGGGGAAATAGTGGGATTTTAGCCACCTGAGGGGACTTAACATATGGTGGCTACTCTATAAACTGCTTCCCACATTTTTTTTCTCACAGCATTTCTTCCCCATAATCTTATTGCAGGCAGCAAAGAGAAGCTTTGAAACAACATTTATACCTTTTTAATTATATATATTAAGGGGACCTCAGTACTGCTAAGATCCTGGCCATAGCTCTAGATGAGTGTAAGCTGCAGTCTTCTCACTGACATGTCCCTCCACACAGGAGCACATACAGAGGTGTCCATCACTCGCATGCCACCGCCATAATGACACTATCATTTATAAAGACCTTAAACTATAGTTGTATAAGAAGTGAACCAATAAAAAGGTTTTGTGTTTTTTTCTTTTCTTAACAGAGCAGATGGGGAGTATTGGGCAAACAAGAATCCTGTTGAACTCACGACTCCGCATGGTGCAACATTATCAAGTAAACTGAAAAATTCACGATGACAGTCTGAAGCAACGTGAAATGTTATTCGTATAACTGTTGGCTTATGTTACCATCCTACAATGAGACATTAAATTAGCGCGAAAAACAACATGTCCTCTGTCTAATTTTATGACGGACGTTCTCGTATCAGGACTGACACGTCTGCTTCAGGATGAATTAGCCGTTAAATGAAAGGAACAGAAACATCTACTGTGACTGTTAAATGCTGTTAACCAACAAGCTGTCAAAGTCAGTTTGTCGTTGCTGTTAACTGGCCAAACCGACAGCTTCTTTCATTTCCACCGACTAAAGAAAGGCGTTATGGGTAAAGTTTACACGTTTAAACTCAACACACTGGCAATAAGAAGAAGAAAACACCGTGTAAGGTGAGAAGGAAACGAGTACTAGCTTCACCTCACCTGTGCTGCTGTGTTGCCGCGGTGCTGCTGTTGTTTGGTCAGGATGCTGCTGCCGCCTCACGCACGCGACTCATTAAAGTGTCACCACCGGCCCTGAGCTCGAGCCGGTAGGTGGAGCGCGTGAAGTGGAGTTTGGCGCAGTGCTTCCAATGAATTCTGGGAAATGTAGTCTTTCTATGAGGGAAATAATAAAAAAGTCAGATAAACTGTGGCCAAGTGTCCGTGCCTATTTTGAATGTAATATTTAAATGTAAAATATTTAAAATAATCTAATAGAACCATATTATTATATTAATAATAGTCTGTCTATGTGTTTTCTTTTAAAGTGGTGGGCAAAAATTAATATAACTTCAATTTAACAGCACCGCAAACCACAGCCCTTAAAAATTACCGTAAATGTTATACTAAAACATGATAACTCATATAAAGTTAGGATTTATTACTGCGCTGCTGGTAAGGTCGTATTTGCAGCAGGTTGACTTTGTGTCGAATGTGCTGACACGAATTTAAATAAGACTTGTGATGAATAAAATAATTTGAAAGAGCTAGAAGAAAAATATATTAACTTAACTCTGTTAATGTGTATATATAGAAATATATAGAACTGTAACCGTGTTTCCATTATTTTTCGTTCTCAAAATAAGCGACTACAAATGTGCAGAATCTGCTCCCGCTCGTCTTTGACTACATTTACCTAAGGCGCTGTCATTGAGAAACATGGCGGACTCCACGGGTGCTGCAAATGCTGTTACCTCAGACTTACAAGGTCCAACTTTGGCTGGTCCGAGTATGGACAACCCACCGATTCAGTACAGTGCGATTCTGGACCACCTTATCGGGGAGAAGAGGTCCGTAAAGGATCTGAATCCTACCGTAATGGGAGGACTGCCGGTGCCTTTTAAAAGCGATGACCAGAAGATGATCGAGAGGGGCATGGAGAGCTGCGCCTTCAAGTCTGTCCTGGCCTGTGTGGGAGGTCAGCAGTTATTATTAAACATTATTATTATCATCAGTTGCTCAGTGTGTTTGTATGTTTGTGTGTCCAGCTTCAGCTTACAGGCGGTTGGAAACAATGTTTAATATGTGGTGTCAGTTTCTATGTGTGGGGATGAGGATTTGAAGAGGACACTGGCATTGGGATTTCTGCATGGGGGTTGTGTTAAATGTTTTCCATGATACAGACCTGAAATGATTATTTAGTCAACAGAAAATGAATCTGCAACTACTTTAATAATCGTTTAAGTCATATTGTAAGTTACAAATGCCAAACCACACTTTGAATATGACACCTTGGGCTTCATGTATGTGTAATATTTCTTTCTTCCTTCTTTTTCCAGTATTATCTGACATTTTACATACAAGACAATGAATCAAGGGAGATAATTTGCAGATTCATCTATACTGAACATAATTGTTAGTCACAGTCCTTTCATAGATTCCTGTTCATTACAGAAAGATGATCAGTCACTGTAAGGACAGTCATTTTCTTTAATCAGAGGAGAATATCACTATCTTTTATTAATTTCACCCCCTTATGTTGTTGTAATTAACTGTTTAAACACTCATGTTTCCCCACAGGGTTCGTCCTCGGAGGAGCTTTTGGTGTTTTCACAGCAGGCATCGATACCAACGTTGGCTTCGATCCTAAAGACCCTCTGAAGACCCCGACAGCACGAGAAGTCCTCAGAGACATGGGTCAGAGGGGGATGTCGTATGCCAAGAACTTTGCCATCGTGGGCGCCATGTTCTCCTGCACAGAGTGCATCATTGAATCAGTAGGTCACACACACCACCTCTCTTTTATTATGTTGGACAGACCTGCATGGCTTCATAAACGTGGCTGAAACTAAAGACTTTAATACTACACATCATTGAATCATTATTATTTTAGTTGCTCTACAGGAGGAATAAATGGACTAAAATGTCTAAAAAGAGCTCAAAACAAAGGAATAAATGAGTATAGAGGATTTCAGTGTGTCGTTGGACTTCGTGGACAAGGATTTAAACTTTGAAGTATCTTAAGTACAGTTACGTAACATGCAACTATTAACAGTCTCAAAAAGAATGTGCAATCTGTGGTCAAATTACAGGAACTCATAATTTTAAAAACGCAGAAATGATTACTATGTCAATGAGAACAATGTGGAAAATCATGACAACAAATGGCAAACACACTATTGAAGAGGACCAGTATTATCAGGTTGAAAGATGTTGATATCATATTTTTTTTGTGTGTCTAGCCTGGAGAGCACACTCACTCTCATGTTGTAAAAAAAAAAAATCACAGGTATAAGCTAACCAGGATTCAAGTATTCTTTATACTACTTCAACAGACCCATGATGGCACTTGAATTATGAAGCGATGGCTTGTTAAGGAATTACTCATCCACATCTTGTAAAACCATTTAACACCCCAAGTTGAGGGTCTGCCTCATACTGGTGGTATGGTAGCGCCCTCTAGTGCTAAGTAGTAAGAGTTATTTGTGCAAAATTAAAATGGAAAAAAAATCAATTATTACAATTCTCTGATTTTCTCTCTACAGCTCTCACACATAACTGCACTCATCATCTGTATCTTCTGTTCTTCATTTGCAGCATAGAGGCAAATCTGACTGGAAGAATGCAGTGTACAGCGGTTGTGTAACTGGGGGAGCCATTGGATTTCGTGGTATGCAACCAAACCTTTGATGTTTTCAATTGATGGCAGAGCGGTTTTATTTCTGATGTTCTTACATGTGTGTTTCCTTTCTGTTTTTATAGCTGGTGTGAAGGCCGGGGTGCTGGGATGTGGAGGCTTCGCTGCATTCTCTGCTGCTATTGAATATTATCTGCGGTGAACCACTGAAGAGTTTGTCTGTGGATAATAACTTAATGGTTGCACATCTGGATGAGCCAGTGAAGACTCTGAGAAATGCAACCTTGTGAATATCTGCCTGTACAGAGGATTACTGTAAAAGCAGGACTGATGTATCCAGTGGAAGTGACAGGTTCCTGTTTGTATACAGTGATGTTAACTGACACTGAAAAAAAACCTGTCTGTCTCGTTACTTTTTATCATATGAAAACTTTGACCAAACAACTTCATGTGGAGAATCTCCAGAAATGGAGCAGAGTGGAGCTGCTTCTGTGCTGAAGGCGTAGTAAGATGGAAACACTCTTAATCATGACCACATCACATCAGACTCATATTAAACACTGTTCTTGTTGTAGGACGTTGGTATTAAGAGTCAGTAACTAATAAACATCAGGATTATTTATAATAAAACTTTTTTTTGTTAACTTGTGCTCACTTGTTTTCTTGACTGCATTTACAAGTGTCCATATCTTCAAATCTGTTGATTCCCTTTTAATAAGTCATTTAAGGCTTTTTTCTTGTATTGTGATGTGTGTCAGACAGACTTCATACAGAGTTCAGAGTTAAGGGTTTCCACCAGGAGAGACAGCTGGACTGCTCTTCTGTGCATTACCTCAGGAGTATCAACTGTCTTTACAGTTACATACATTTGGGGCAGATGGTATCATAAATTATCAGTAGAACCTAATCAAGATTACATATTTTGTCCAAGTCATTATGTCATGGTATTTTTACAGTATAGGTAACGCAAGACATTTAACTTTGACAAATAGTTCAGACTATTAATTATTCACCAAAACAACACAAATCAGCTTATTAATGGAAATACTGAAATAAATGCACTTCAGAGCATTAGTGCTATAAATGTGTAACTTTTAGAGGGCACTTCTATCTGAGGTGCTAAAAACATGACTTCATTTTTAATGTTTACCTCAGAATTCAAGATGTAATTTGTTTCAAACAGCACAGCCCGCAGTAGAGCATTACTGGTGTGAGTAATGTGGCCATTTTAAGTTGTAGGTACTTGCCTCTATTTAAAAAATCTGATGTTTAATATAACTGTCATGCTGTTGTGTTTCATGTTTGATCATAAATGTTGAAGTGTTCATTATAGTCATTTTAAAACATTTTATCATAACTCAGTAAATTGACTTGTTGGAACAGACCTCAACAAATATTATAACATCTGCAGCTGATTCAGTATTTAAGAAGCTTTGACATCAGTAAGAGTCGAGAATCTCACACAACGCAGTAACATTTCAGATGTGATGATTTTGTTGAATTCAACAACAAACCAGTAAAAAATGATAAAATAGTAACTTGTGAATTATATGAATAAAGTATGATTTAATAACAGTAATAACCACTTAAAATATGTGTTGGTAATATGGACAAAGTTCATATCCTGATCAGTGTTACAACATGTTTAATATTAACATGTAATATTATGTAACTTACATGTTATACATACTGTATTATTTAACGCTTAAAGATCACACTGTTGTTGCAGGTTATGAAGAAATATTTAGAAAGTTTGTATTAAATATATTACATTGACAGGATTACACTGTATGACTCATGAGATAAAAAATACATGAATTTACAATAACATGCTGTACTGAATGTGACATAGTTAAAGTTTAACTTTAACTTAACTAACTTAACTTTAGCTTAAACTAAACTTAATACTTTAAAGTGTGTGAGTGAGGAGCTTCCTAAACCCACTAACACAGGAGAAGCATGTGGTGACAGCTTCCTCTGTGCAGGATAGGTAGGGACGGTCCCCGTCCTCGTGACTGGTAAGGGGCTGCTGGAGGGGTGTGTAGGGGAGGGGGTGGGGGCTTGTGAGGGTGTTTTTGCAGTTGTACTCACTGTGTCTTCAGGTAGAGTTTGGAAAGCAGGGTGCTGGGACTGGTTCAGAGGTCTGCTGTGGTGCTGGGTCTCTTGACGTCCGCTCTCAGCTGCTTGTAGGTCCGTACATTTGAATCTAATAATAATCAAGAAGGTTCTTATAATAGATATCATCAACAATTTGTAAAGTGATTTTTAGTTATCAGCACTTTGTCACAGCTGCTACCTTTCTAGTTTTAGTGAGGGGATTAGGGGAGTTTGTCCTGCAGTCATCTGGGAGAAGACCTCCAGCCTCCACAGCTTCACCTGTAACTACTAAAAACAGAGAGATGTCTGCGTGTGTTAGAGAGAGATCAGAATGTTCTGTTGACCTTAAGTAACTTTGGGTTGATCAATGACATAAGCATGTGCGTGTCTGAGAGAGAGATTAATCACATGTTAAATACATATTAATCATACTAATTTGTTCATTAATTTTTTTACAATTTGTTTTTCATTAATTGCAGTGGTTCTGCAGTAATATACAAATCATTTGTGGTATTTCTTCCTCACATTCAGAGTTATTACTGACATTTATCTCTAATACAGCCTGATTCAATAATAACTTATCTAAAAGAGAGAGAGCAAAGATATTGATGTGCAGCTGTGATTTTCCACTCACTGTATTATACACTGTCAGAAATGTATCCTGCAGCAGCGGATGTCTGATGATAAAACACACACAGCAGGATGTAGAGGCAATTCGTTAAAAATGAAAACTAACTTTTCCATTTACCAGCAATGAAACAACAAGCCGAATGAAGATTAAACATTTTCTAATCACGCCATGTTATTTTTTCTAATTATTTTCTCTTAAGTTGTATCAGCAAGTTTTTTAGTTATACCAAAAAAGACATTTCAGGTTGTTCACACGGAAATCCCAGTTGAGACAATATAAAACAAACATTAATGCACCTTTTTCTCTACTGTGAACTGCTGCTAAACTGTTGTGTTTTTAATGTTTTATTAGCTAAATATTAGTTGGTTTTTATTTTAGGTATAACTGTTAGTACCTATTTATTACTATTTCTTAATGCACTGACAGGAGCTGATGAAACACAGTATTTGGTTTTATTCTGCGTATGCAAATATTCAGTGAAATTAATTAAATCTTGAAACGTTTATTAATATCACCAGTTGAAAGCAATCAAATTACTTTTGACAGTCAGGTGGATTGAAAATATTTCGTTAAATGATGTTGCTAAGTAAGCTTGTTTTGTTACACTAAATATCAAACTAGTTAAGTCACAAAAGAAAAATGGGCAATTAACCTTTTTTTTCTTTTTCTTCAGCTCTCTTAACTGGTACTAAGCTATTGTTAGCTTTCTAATATTCAGTGTTTCCAAAACAGCGCTTAATTTTGTTAACTCTGTAAAAAGGGATTTCAATAAACTGCACAAGCAAGATACAAATTTGCTCTTTTCTTATGAACTTAATGCTGTTGATGCTCAATGGCGTTTATTGCCTCTAGGGGGCTTCCTTTGTATCTTTGCAGGGGCCACACAACCTGCACAGTTTTGAGACAGCTTAGAAATCTACAATGCCTGAACCACTCTGATTGAAGAGTAAAGTTTTCTATATACTTTATAATGTTATCTTACATATCTGATGATTAACAGAAAATGTACAGTCATACAACATACAGTGCTGTGTTACAGTCATTAGAGAATCACTGATATCACAAATCTTAAATCACAGACTGACACAAAGTCAGAGGGTTTTGATGAACTTTTATTTTACTAAAAAAAAAAGCGGAGAAAGCACACACTGACATTTAGCCTCAATATTACACTATATGTAAATTATTCTTAAAGGAAGTAAAATACAACATTTAAAATTTAATTTTATATTACAAATATCAAATAGTAGGCTACTGTTGTTTCCAAGGAAATTCAGTCTCATGATTGTTCTATCTGTCAATTTTACAGTTGCTCATAATGACCTACTCTAGATTAAAAAAACACTGTCTTAGGGATGTGCATGAGCCCTAGCTGGTAAACTAACGTTCCACCGAGTTAAAGTTGCCAGGGGCGACAGTATAACATTCTCACATTAGCCATCTTCCTATTGGCTGAAAGTGAAAAATGCTCTCCAGCAGCAGTTAATGACCCCTTCATATTAGACTAAATAGCTCAACTCTTGATTAAAGTTTTTTAATAAAGCTCACAGGCTGACGTTGGTCCCCATGAATGATTATTCCGTTTTAATGATCCATCCCTACACTGTTTAGAAGCTGCTCAGGTCAAAATATGTATAAGAAGCAGACATACAACCCCTATAAATGTAATAAGGGTAGCTCATTCTGTCAGGTAGGAAATATCTATTTGATACTACTATAAATACATACAATGCTAACAGTAAACACATGTACACAGAAATACACACATACAAGCAGACATACTTTGAACTTTAGTGACTATCAGAGTAGAGTTAGCAAAAAAACGGTTAACGTTATATAAAGTATTTCATACTAGCTCCACCTCCAGCAGCCACAACATGAAGATGCTTCAAAACACTACGATATTACAGTATATTTTCCATGCACCCAAACAGCTAGTTTGTCATAAGCTATTTGAAACACCTGAAAAATAAGCTGCATTAAATTTTTCTTCTTGCTAATTTCAGAGATAACATTTTAATCTAGTCCAATTTCATTTAATTTCCATGATGATAATCCCAGGTAGTGTAAAATTATGGGCGTGAACACTGTAATATTTTTCTCGCCTTTGACACACTCTACATATCTGCACATCATGTTGGTAGGTCAGAACACCGGTGGGAAACCCACTGGGGTGACCAACAGGAAAAAAAGAAAATGTAGAGAAAGAAGTGGCTGCAATTTATAAAATGTTCTGCCAATAAGAAATGTATCTTTTTCAAAAAAGCTAAAAGTGATGAATAGTTGGAACATTCCGATGGAGGATATTGAGCTAGCTAATGGTGATGATAGCCTGGAAGTGTAGCCCTCCACCAACAATGCACAGCCTTAGCTAGCTAACGGAAAAGAGGACAAAGACAAGGATGATGGTGACCTAACATGACACACTGACTGGACACCTTCACAGTGGTGAATCTGTACCACAGGAATGGATTATATATTCACCATCCACCAGAGTAATGTATTGCTTTGTTTATAAAGTTTTATCAACACACTGAAACGCATTTGTTGCTGGGTTTAGTGATTGGAAACATCCCGAGAGAATAACAGAACATGAAATGAGCAGCTAGCACAGAAACTGCACGGTTTAACTTTCACTAAACATCTGGGCAGTGTGGATGCTTCACTTGGGAGACTGATTGAAGCAGGAAGTCAGTACTGGAAGGAAACTTGCATCTGGGAACAATTTTATTCTTTGAAAAGAAATGTGCATAGTGTTATATTTTTTAATCTGTTAGTTCAATTCTATCCAACATCAGTAAAAGCGTGATACTGGCGATATGATTATTTTCACAGTAACTTTTTACAAGTTAAATTGATCCATTTGGAATAGCACAAGTTAAATTCTCTGAAAGTAATTGAATGCAGACGTCAAGCTTCCATAGGACAGCATATTACTACATTCATCAAAAAGATATGTAATATGATTAACATATCTTTGAAACCATGTCAGAAAGAATGAGGATTTGTGACTAAAACGAATAAAAAAGGAGAAATAGGGTAACCATGCCAGACCCCTCTGGTAATTCAGGATCTTTTTGGGCTATTAAAATTAATTATAACTGAGCTGTTAATGTCTTTGTAAAACCTACTGAGGATGTCAATACATTTATTACCAAAACCAAATGCTTTGAGGGACTGTAAGAGTTTATGCTTGATTGTGTCAAAGGCGTGATTAAATCACAGCATCTGCATCTAGAAAATCTAAGATGAGTCCTACGTTACAGCTGATTTATTTTTCCTCATCCTGCATTTTAACTTTATTAGTTGTCAAGTCTGAATCACACATGAATTTAAATTCTGTTGTTGGGTGTTCTTTAATTAAAGTCTTCCTTTTTCCAAGTATTTGTTTTTGTTAGTAGAATATCAAGTTTGTGCATCAAGTCTGGGGCCGGGCGCTGAGGGAGCTGAGTCTTCAGGGTTCCACCTAGGCCGCTTGGCCCTCTCCTCTTCCAATTGACTGTTTTCTATGCTCCTCTTTGTGGACGAGCTGAGGCCGGAGGTAGAAGGAGCACATTCTTCAGGCTCCAAAGGACCAGCATCAAGAGGACCAGCGTGAAGAGGAGGGTAGTCTTCTCTCCAACCCTGCCAAAAGTCCTCAGATGGGAGCTGCTGGACAAGAGGAGAGCGAGGTCTGAAGTCCTCATCTTCTCATCGAGGAGACTTTCAAATCCAGAATCCTCACTTGCCCAGTCACCCGGGTCCTTGCTGTCATCAGTGTCTTCATCCTCCTCTTCACTTCTGTCTACACTCTGATGGTCGTCTTCTTACAACTCATCCTCATCGTCAGAGGGGAGTGGAGGAATGACGGCACCTACACCAATACCTACCTGAGCCTCACCTTCATCCTCGTCAGAAGAAACCTAGTCCAGGAGAACAACGTTGTCATCATCGTCCAGGATCCAGACGATTTCAGGGAGTCCATCTCTTGCAGGACGCTCAACAATGAAAGCAGAAGGGAGGTGCCTGAGTGGAAAAGAGATACATCAGCTGAGAACTTGATTTAATTTAAGTTTTATCAATGTTTTCTAGTCATAGCAACAAGACTGTAAATGTGTAAATGTCTAATCAAACCAAAAAACTTGTATTCAGATCACCAGTTAAACAAACTTCTTGTTGAATCAGCTTACTTTTGGCAGCCAGGTATCTTTTTCAGGAATACTTTATCTTACTCACAGTATTAAGCTCATTCAAAGTCTTGAACTGTGTAATGTGTCCACACAGTTACAGTTTATACATTCTAACAGTGCAAAATAAAACAAAACATTCAAAAATTCATAATTAACAGGTCCTAATTGGCATTGGTCTACTTTGTATTAGTGGTGAACATTATCATAACACATTTAACATGTTACTCAACACTTAACTTCTTATCCAATAAAACTATTAAAAAAATATTTATCTGCATTTGAACTGAACAAATAACGTACTATAAGATATTTTTCCAACATCTGCATTAAGTTGTTTTTTTTTTTCTGTGATTATTTCAGGCCTTTTGTTTTTTCTTTCTTTTACCATAGTCCTTGTGTTTAAACAGGTGATGTGTACTGGGGCACAGTGGTGTCTTTATAACACTGATTCTCAGTCCATGATAAACACCACATGAAAAGAACATCTTATAGTTAAACAGTTCAACTAATTTTAAGTAAAAATGTAATTAGTTTTTGTAATTATGTGACTAATTTTGTATTTCCTGAAGTAAACAAAAGAAAAATTGACCTCATATACTGCTGCTAACATTTTGTGCTAATAGCTACATTTCTGAGATAATTAAAATGTACTCAAGAATAATTACACTCAAAAATGTAATTATATTTAGCAATGACGACCACTGTATTCTTCCATTATGGTCATGGTTTAACTATTGTTTAGTAAACTGAGTGACGGGATAATTTACATCACAGTTGAAGATGGTGCTGCATCAGTCAAACTTCTGCATGTTAATGCTTATTTCAAAGTCAATTATCAAAACAAAGTATTTAAAGGTAAAATACTTATAAGCCCATTTTGCAACTGTGGACTAAAAATCATTTTGTGAAATAATGTTGCTAAGTAGGCTTGTTTAATAATGCCAAATACTGAACAAGGAAAGTCAAACACAATCTAAAACCGGCTATAATTTTTTGCTGTTCTTTTGTAATAAAACTCAGCTTAGTTAGCTTTTTAATACTCACTGTTAGCGTTTCCAAAAGAGCTTCCAACAATTTTAAACAATAATTTAATCAGCGCTTCATTTATTGTTAAAAGTAATTTTGATGAACTACAAAAGCAGGGTAAAAAATGTGCTCTTTTCTTGGGAACGTATGATCAAAAAAAGAAACAAATATTACTGTTGACGCTAAAAGGCGCTTGTTGCCTCTACCCCTTTTCCACTGAGCTGGGGCTTCCTTTGCATGTTTGCAGGGGCCACACAGCCTGCATTGTTTTGAGTCAAAATCTGTGTTGCCTGGACTAGGCCTACTCTGATTGAAGAGTTTAGTTTACTACATGCTGTATTTTAATCCTGTCGACATAACTGTAAAAGAACATACATACATTACATATTTGAAGATTAAAAAGCAATTTTTCAGTCATCAGAGTTTAAACTTTCACTTGTGGACACTTTCAACAGTTTGTAAAATTGGCCACCAGGTGGTGCAATATGCAAAGATCTGAAACTAAAAGATCCTAATGTGGTGTATAGAACCGACCCTCCGAACACTTGATGAAATTAATTCATGTGATGAATTAATTGAGCGTATCATGTGGAAAAAATACATAAAAAGGAAGTCATCATTCTGACAGATCTATGCATACTGGTTGAAAATGATCCATTACAAATGAACATTAGTATACAGGGCAGTGTTGCAGTCAGAAGAGTATCACTGATATCACAGAACATAAATCACAGAAGGACACAAAGTTAGAGTGTTTTGGTAACTTTTATTTTACTAAAAAAAAGGGGGGAAAAGTTCACATTGACATTTAGCCTCAATATTACAGTATATTGAAATTCTTCTCAAAGGAAGTAAAATACAACATTTTTATTTTATTTTAATCTTATATTAAAAATATCAAATAGTACTGATCTAGCAGTGTTTACAGTATTTTAAGATATGTCGCAGGCTTGATAGCAGAAAGGTTGGCTTTGTACAGAGCAGAGATGGGCTATTTGCTGGTCTTAGCGAGGGCCTATAGCAGAGACGACCTACCTTTGTGTTACCTGGCCTGGTTTGATTGACAAGCTGAACATGCAATGAGGGCAACTACACAAATCATCCTATAGATTATACCAGTGCAGTAAGACACTTGGAACAGGCTTGCAATGCAACAACAAGAAAAAAAAGCTAAAATGTTCCATTCATTGTGTTTTTTTCCCCAACAACCCTCATGTCACAGAGTGCCCCTTCTCCTCTACAAAGTGATCTGAAATTCATTGGCAGACTTTCTGGTGATTTTTCTTTTAGTACAGCTTACCAGCCATGGACATGGTGCATGAGAAAATCTAAAAATAACATCACTACCTGAATAAACTTCAAAAAACAGACTCCTTAGAGCATTTCTCTAGTTGCACAGAACTGTACAGGCACACATATTATATATATTTAAAATAAATAGGGCTAATTTGGCCAAGACTCACTGGGGAGGGCAGCTCTCTCTTGTTTGTCAGCTCAAAGAGACGTGTCACCAGTCATTTACTTAGTAAGACGGTTTTCCAGCCACTTCTAAACCTCACAAGTTCTCATAGTCCCTTAAACACAAACACACACTCACTCGCTCACTCATATATGTACATCCACATTGTCTCTTACACACCTGGCCTCCTCCACCACATGCACAAAGCCAGAAAGACAGAAAAAGGAAACAAAACAGCTGTTGAACAGAGTTATAAAACATGTAAATGCCATTTTACTGGAATGCCTCTGATCAGGAAAAAAAAGTGTCACGCTGGAGGTTGCGAGTCGACCGGTTTCTGAGATCATTAAAGCCGGAGTCACATCCCTGGACATGATCCTGTGTTGGAGGACTGTGACCTCCAGTACCCCTCACACTACCACCGCCACTTTTCCCACTGTGGTCCCAGAATGCCGTGCGGTCTTGTCGGTGGGAGGCGGAGGGGTGGGTGGCTCTGCTCTCCTCATATTATAAACATGACATGACACGTGACTACTAAACAACCAGGAAATCTCCTTCACCACCTCCCTACGTATTCAGCTTCATCTCTTTTCAGGACGGGGGTTGGGGAGATGTTTGATGAGGGGCTGTTTGGAATAGACTGGAGGGGTGTGGGGGACTAAGAAGGGTGGGGGGGGTGGGGTCTTTACAGTCGAGACGAGCTGCCTGCTGGGAGGAGAGGCGAGGCAGGGGGACCGAGCGACGGGGACCAAAGGTTCGTATGGAGTCTCTCACTCTCTCGTCTCCAGAGGTCGCCCTGAGGGAGGTGGGTGGGGATTAGACGTCAGTGGAGAAGTACAGCGTGTTGCGCTTCAGTTCGGCAAAGGAGATGGGAGGATGCTGCAGGTAGTAGAGCAGCACCTGGACCTAAGAGAGGACAAAGAAAAAGAGAGATTCGACTTTACAATCATCTTATCCACATTACCCTGGTTGCCTATGTCTACTCCTATTCTTTCCCTCAATGCAACTATGTTTAAACACAGTTTAAATATGTTTTTTATGATTAAATTATTAAATATGTAGGACAGATTCTGGTAGACTGTAAACACTTTAAAATGTTGTTGGTACGTCTAGAAAATCAGCTTTATGAAAACAGGTGAATCAGTCTAATGTCTCAGTCTGCTCCACTAATTTCCCTTAATCTCCCTTTTAATCGGTTTCATCAGACTGGCACATGTCTGGAAATTGTAGTTTTTGATTGATTGGTTGTTTAATGTTGCGAGAAGCTCACCAGGAAAATGTTTCTAGCTTTTAATTGATTATAAAATAAACATTTTACTACTCAAAGAACTCAGCGAACTTAAAAACATCTAGGAACTGCTGCTACTCTCTTCAATTTTGCTAGATGGGTTCTTTTATTATAATGAGGGCTCATGTCTCAGTATGAGATTATGATTTGTTCAAGATAATCCAGTGGAATCATCTTTCAGGGGTGTTTGACATTTTTGTATACTCATCCAATAAACATTTAGAATTTAAATATGCCCCTATACAAACAGATGATTTACTCTGGATGTTGTTCTTGTTTCTGCCAAGAAAAGACATTTGTGCACAGGAAGCTCATCTCTCAGTAGGGCTGAATGGATGTCCTGGAGCCTAAATACAGCTGGGGGAATAGACCGCAGTGACACGGGTCACTTAGCATCGTGGGAGTAAAATTCAACCGGAAAACATGTGCACAGGCCGTTTACTGCATACACTCAGTTCCCCTGTATCAACAATATGTATATTCTCATACACATGCAACTGTGAAGTATGTGTAGGTACCTGTGCCATGACGTCGTGTGACCAGATGTCAGAGGCGGAGGTGATGTGCTGTGCCTTCGTGCTCTCTGACTCTGAGGGCCTGAGAAGAGTGGGGCCAAACACGGTGGCCAGGTTATGAAGGGACATCTTGTTGATGGGCTCCTTCTCAGCCACCCTGCAGGAGCACAAACCAACAGGCAGGAACGGGGTTAATGCGACAGTGACGGTCATTATTATTGTCAGCAGAAACTGCGCAGTGGACAGCGAGTACAGCAGATGACTGTGGTTATACTGGGAAGCTGTGAGTGTTATTTTTCCAAGGCTGGGGTGTGTGTGTGTGTGTGTGTGTGTGTGTGTGTGTGTGTGTGTGTGTGTGTGTGTGTGTGTGTGTGTGTGTGTGTGTACCGTTTGAGGTGCTCCAGCAGAGTGAGGAAGGTCATGAGGTTGGGGTCAGGCAGGGAGCGCAGGAGGTGCATCATGCAGTTCTCCTTGGCAGCCGGGTCTGACAGAGCTGCGGAGGAGAGGAAAAAGATGTCAGATCCAATTATGGCATGACAGCTTTTAAACTTCAGCCCTTATCTCTTCCAGCTGGGCAACTTTAACCGCCCTGTAAACCTCTACAACGGCCCACTGATGACAAACGCACACTTCCTGGCCTAATGTGAAAGTTTTAAGGGGGATGAAAGGTCGTACATATGCCCTCCATGAAGGCCGGGTAGAGGCGGTCGGTGAGCAGAGGCTCCGGCAGCTCCCTGAAGTACAGCTTGAGCGTCCCTGCGATGGCGTTGATGTCCATGTCGCTCAGCATCACCAGGATGTCTTTGGTATCTACAAGCCAGAGTATAAACAGGACACATTATTAGAGGCTCACAATAACTCAGCTGCTCGCTCCTCTTTCCAGGAATGATATCATCTCTAAATAACCCCACGTACAGAAGGAGATGCAGACGTGCTTCGTAATGACCCAGGGAAAAGAAAGGTGATGGTGGGCTCTGCTCTGATGTAGAAGCAGTTGTGACTGACACTAAGAGGCACTTGCGCAACAAAACACTTAAACACTTGACAGCTGCTGCTCCTCATCTCTGTCCTGGCCTCCCTGACTGCCAGTTCTCACAAATCGCCTCCCTACATGACTGTTGGAGCAAAGACCTCAGCTATTATGACCTCAGTAAGTCAACATCCCAAACTTCCAAACATACTATGGTTGTAGCACACTTTTTGAAATCAAATTTCACATTTCATGACCTCAACAGAGAACATTTAATAACCTGTCCACAGCAAAACAAATACATATTAGTGCTGAGCTTTATGTTTAAAATCAATTTGATAATATTAGTGGGGTCATTTTTCTTGCCAATTTTCTATCTCCATATAACAATAATATGTAAAATCTCAAAGTAATCAAATGAATGGCAAATGCAATGAACTGTGTCCCACTGTAACACTTTACATTAGATAAAACTGTGTTAAAAAAGCACCAGATTCTAGCCCCTATCAGAAATAACAGAGGTCTCTGCGTCTCCTCTGAACCCCCCTGACTGTCTTTAGCTGAGCATTATCTGTACTGTTTTTTACAGTATTCTTTAATCCTGTTACCTTGGTGAGAGCAAGAGCCTGTGGAAAACTAATCAAAACATTACCAGGAAAAAAGAAAGAAAAAAAAAAGAGCTGGACTGCAGTGAGTCGTGACCAAAGAACCGTATTTGAGCCAGTGAATCCTGTGGGGAGATATTTCTCATGCAACTAGACATCACCTCAAAACGTAAGAACTACTATTATTAAAAATAAAACTTCTAAAGACGTTTTTATCACCAGTGAGAAACCTGTGAAAGCATAAATGATTCAAACTATCATCCCAGAAGGAAAATAAGTATGTTTCTGGGTTTATTTACTCTACAGTACTACAAAGTACTGACAAAAAAAACCAACCTAATAAATGTTACCATTTGATCTTCATACAAATGATAGAAGTGAGAGATCACATAGAGAGACAGTGAGTGAAGTCTTACTGGTGTCGAATGCTAATTTGAGGGCCTGGATATCCGTGGCCACCCCTGAGATCCTGTAGATTCCCACTTCGTCAATCCCCCTCTTCTCCACTTCCTCAATGCACTGGCGGACGATGTAAGGCACCTTGGAGCGCTCGCGCCTGTGGACGTTTACAGGTGAAGTTATACAGATTTGCTACCGTTGACATGTAAACAATTCTGGGTCTTTTTGTAGACTGTTCATGACATCATCAGGTCATCGCCCATTTCAGAACCTACTTACTTTGTCACCACATTGATTTTGACTCCAAACACCCCGCTCTGTTTTTTGGACGGTGTCCTCTTCAAACTTAGGTCCCGACTTGTAAACTTCATGGAGAACTCCACTTTAATCTGATGACGGACAAAGAACATAACTGAAGGAAAGTGCATCACAACCCGCTTTCTTCACATAGTGTTTTAAAGCTTTTGAGATTATTAATCATACATTTAAAGAATTAGCTACAGATACAGTTACATATCTCACATCTTCAGGATAATGTTTAGGTTTTTTTTTTTTAAACATTAGAGCCAAACAGATGTCTCCACTGAATATAGTTCTTTCTCAAAGTTATTAACAGCTCTTCATATGGCAAAGTTCTTTTTTAAAAGTCTGTGCACAAAATGTCTGTACTTTAAAGGACATCACACTTAATCTAACTAAATCTAACAATATAAATTTAAATCCAGCTTTGACTGTCCTGCGGGGATGTAAGGTGATACCAGCACTGTTAAGACTGCTGAATAAAATCATTGTGCAAACAGAAAAGTGGGCCAACCTTGCATCGCCTTAGCCAAACACAACACAACTCATCACAGAGCATATGTCATAATCTGAATATCTTTACCCCGTTCATCTCTATGACGTCCATGTGCCAGTTCTTGGACTGAACGGTCTGAGGATCCAGCTGAAAGACACAACAGAGACAGAGAGACATTAGATGATAAGATATTTGACCAAATAAGGGCACATTACTTTATTCATACACAGTTTCTGTATGATAGCATTACGGGGAAACGCTAGAATAGATACCTGTACACTCACAAAGAAGAACTTCAGGGTTTTGACTATGTTTTATGAAACCAGAGCAGAGCCACCGAAACACAATTTCAATCACACGCTTTTCCCACATGAATTGTGGAGAATACTTTTAATACAAAATAAGGAAGTAACCAACTCAGTGTGTATTCCCAGACACGCTCTTTAATATTTACATAAACTAAAATCGTGGTGATGGGAAACTCAAACTCGCTCCAAAATATGTTTTTCCGAGCAGTGTTCGAACTCCCAAGAGGCCGACAACTGGTGGGGAAAAGCGTGATTCGCTCCGCATGTGTATGTTTGGTTCTGAAGTGTCAGAGCTTTTTAAAGTGAATCCACTCTCAAGAAAAAGGGCTGTTCCCGCCCGGTTTCGAACCGAGGACCTTTCGCGTGTTAGGCGAACGTGATAACCACTACACTACGGGAACTGGCTGACAGCTCGCTCCCCTGCTCGGCATACATCTACTGAGACAGACCTGATCGAGGGAACATCTGTAACCATGTAAATGTGCAGACAAGAAAAGCAAAACTGCAACTCACAAAGTTTAAAGGTGAGAAGAAGGTGTCGGAATTTCAGCTTTGAACCTCTTGGTGTGTCTAACCTCTGGACCACATCAAAGTCTTAGCTGCGGTTGTTTGGGTTTTGCTGCTTTACAAAAACACCGTCACCAAGTCTACTTCGGGAAAGATTGAAGACACTTATGTTTGCTACACATGCCCTTGGGCAGTCTCTCGGGGGGTCCGACAAGGGCTCCAGATTTCCTCAGACACTTAGCCTACTTCACCGCACACGTTCTGAGTCTGGACCAGACGTCCCGTGATGCCCTCTGAGACATGATAGATGGAAATATGTTGTTGTTGTAAGTCTCCTGGAGTCTTTGCTTCGGCGTGTGAGGCCACAAGAAGCTAATGTCTTTTTTATAGGCTGTTTGAGTGTCTGCACTACACTTACGTCTTTACAACCCGGCGTAGAGACGGATTCAACTTATAATAGTGAATGTTAGGTAAGCACGCTTCTCCTGTCAGCATTAGGCAGCAGCCATTAAAAGTTCTCAGTGAGTGTATTTCATTACCTCATAAAAAGGCCATTTGGCATCGGTTTCACGCATTCCAATTATCGTTAAAGCCTGTTTTCCCCAGCAGGGTTGGGGTTTGAGATGAGGGACAGGTAATCACTGCAATTGGGTCTTTACACAGTTACTGCCAAGAAAGAGAACTGGGCAAGGATCCAGGACTTACTGCTGACTCCTCGTGTAACCCCCTTCGAAGGAGACTTACTAAAAAAAGAAAAAAAAATTGTTTCTCCAAATGATTTCCTCCCTGTTGCCCTTTGCTAATTTCTAAAAAACCTGATTAAAAATGAATGCATAGGGTTGTAAAAACAAAGAGGGATCCTTTACAGGCAGTGGTTACACTCAATGACCCCATCTAGAAACTGTATCCTCAACTGGACTCCTTTTTATTAAAAAATACTTCGAGAGGAACTTGGCCCCATTTCCCCCCCTTTCCTTTCCTTTCCTTTTCTCTCCTTTCCTGGGAAATGAGTTGGTTTAAAGGGATGACTGAGAACAGCTTGGCTAAGGAGGCTGCACGAAGAAAAAACGCTAAATATTAAGGAGAAGGGTTGCGTGATGAGAAACAGCTTTGTTTGAAGTGAATTGTGACTTATGGAGGGATGTGTCCAGGTGGCTGGTTTGAACAAAGCGGCGGGAGGATTGAAGGTTTTTTATGCTGAGTGACGGCTCAGCCAGGAAACCAGTGGGAAGAGGGCAGCAGGTAACAGACTAAGAAGGGTTAGGGTTAGAGTTTAGGGTTAGGGTTAGGGCAGCCTAGATTTCTATTCAAGACCAAAAACACCCAAAATAGAGAAATAAAGCTTGTCTCAATAGTCTAAATCTGAAAATGTGATAAAATATGATGTTTAGTAAAGCAAATAACATTACAGACCATAGCTTTAGTTGCCTTTCATTACAGTCCAAAAAGGCTGAAAAGTACAATGACCAACTTCCTGCTCGAAGGGGATTATAAGCACATGAGCGTCTACAGTATGTGTGCGCATTCACGCACATGAGCGTCTACAGTATGTGTGCGCATTCACGCACATGAGCGTCTACAGTATGTGTGCGCATTCATGCATATGTCAAGGAAAAGATAAAAGTCAAAAATGTGTCATCCTCGGGCTAATATGGTTCTAATTAGGATCGCATCAGTCCTGTGTCAAACCTCTCTTTGTACGGCTATGAAGACCATCGCGGCTATATGATTAAAGAGAAGCCGGAGCAGACTGCAGCCTGAAGCAAAACATAGAGATTCTTCAAATGTAGCGGAGCACTGCATACGACCCATTTGCATGCATTCCAATTGGCACACTTTTGAAGCCTTTTCTTTATATAGAATACAATAAATACATATATGTGTGTGTGTGTGTGTGTGTGTGTGTGTGTGTGTGTGTGTGTATGTGTTTTCGAGGACTCAGCTGGCATTTTGCTCATTGTTTTGTACAATAAGTAGCTCATAATGTAGGTCTGAGTGTGCTCCAGGTTTGGGGCTCAGCTGGTTACACTGCTGCCCATTTACTTTCTATGAGTGTATGGTCTACTAAACCTGACCCCTGTATGCTCACACACACACACGTCGTCCTCTAATCGCTCTTCTGTGTGTTTCAGCGTATGAAATAAGTCAGGGTTGCAACAGGAGGCATGTGGCTGCCATGTGATACGACCCACATATAGGCTCAAGAGAAAAATAGATGGTTGATTTCAGTACGTCTCCCCTGCTCCCGGTTGCCAACCAGAGGACAGGTAGAAATATCACAACCAAGAGTCTAAACTTCAAAGCCAAGGAAGTACATACAGCCTGTACTCGACCCCGACCGATCTACAGGGACAGAACAAAGCAGATAAGATAAGTCGGGGGTGTTTTGCCACCACATGGTCTTCTTCATCCTCGTACAGACAGGAGAACAAGCTGTCGGTACCCTCTTTCATTATTTACAACAAAGAGAGAAACAGGGACTTGTATCATTTTTATTTGCTTTTTATGAAGATTCACAAGGCGACATGAGGTGACACAGCCTTCTGAGTGAAAACTGGTTTATACTGTCAATCTGTTTGAATGCTTTTCAGACAATTTGATAACCAAAACTCGAGATTAAACAATGAGTACACTGTTAAAAATGTGGCAAAAAAGTCACAATGCGCTGCTTGTTCTGATCAAATAATAAACTGGTGAGTCATTCACCAGTTTAGCCTCGTTTGTCAACCATTAAGCTACTGTATACACATAGAACACTGTTCACAAACAGCCAACAGTGTTATTGTATATTCAATTTTGGTTCCTTGATTTATTTAGCTCAAAAGAGATAAGAAAAAGGGCTGTTCCCGCCCGGTTTCGAACCGAGGACCTTTCGCGTGTTAGGCGAACGTGATAACCACTACACTACGGGAACTGGCTGATACCTTTCCCCCCCGCTCTGCAAACATAATCCCTTTCCTCCTTCGTTGGTGTGAAGTCACACATAAGCCGTCGCGTTGCAGCAGCCTGTATGAGACTGACAGCAACAACGGACTGACACAGCGGGACAGTCAGAGGTCTGCCACCCCTACTCACCCTCTGGTGCTGTTTACATTTCCTACACAACATTTCCTGCAGTACAACAGAAGAATAATAGATCCAGGTTCTTCATTTGTTAGAAAAGTCAGCACATGTATTGCCAAGCAGCCTTGCAAAGACCATACATATGTTATAAGAGCATGTTTGGCCTCAGGGCCTTTTAGTGTGGTGATCAATCCATCAGAATATTATACATGGAAGCATTTCTCACAGCTGACAAGCACTGCAAGCACAAAACACACACCTGTAATATGACCTGTAATATGTGTTTAACTTGTGTTGAGAAATGAATGCTGAAAGTTACAATTAGAGAAGATTTACTAGTCTATACATTCAAACATAAGTAAGAAAACATTTTCATTTACATTTTTTTATATCATATTGTATGCTACTCAGGGTTAATCTTAGGGTTGTAATGAAGTGTGGGTGTGGGTGCTTGTTTGTTCTGCACACTGGTTTATGCAGCTGTAAGACAAAAAAATAAAAAATCTTACTACAGGCATTATGAAAAAAACCAAGACGTTTTAAGCTAAAAGTCCATTACTGCAATGAAGTGTAAAGCCCTTAATAATAAAATCCCGGCACACTTTATTAGCTGTGCTAGAGAGCTAAGGCATGCTGGTGACAACATTCAAAACACAACTTGATCTTTAGATATGCTAAAATAATGAATTCTATTTAATTTGTCCTTTGTGTTTCATCACATCGCTGTGCTCTGGCTGATTAAATATTCATTCAGCTGCAGAAAGGCTTTTATTAGTTCTTTAATTAGAATGTAGCTCAAACTGCACACTTCCTTGGTTTTAGTGGGATTACAAGAACTGTTTATGCAACGACCGACTCTTTTCTTTTTTTACCCCGACCTATCACATCACGCTATAGTATATTTTCTTCATTGTGTACGAGCAACATGACTATTTTTAAACCGATGAACCACATGAGCATAATGTTTATATATGCATCAGTAGTAGTGAGCCTCTTTACTCGGCAGCTGCTGATGTCACCCCAGCCATGTGAGGTCTTTGACTCGGTTGCCATGTTGCCTTCTCCCCTCACTTCCTCGTTTGAGCCAATCGGCGCAGGCTTCCAGCCGGCAGAGGGTTGTGATTTGCAGAGTAGTCCTGCATCTCTGCAGGCAGTGTGTGACTCTCTTAGAAGGCCTGTAAACAGCAACACAGACACGTACTACACTTATGCAACACGGCCCTGCCTGCAGCCAGAGTGAGTAAGGGCACTGATGCGAACAGAATGGGGGATTAACCCGGCACTTCAGAGCAGAGAAAGAGAGAAATATACCTTTAATGTTTGGAATTTGAGTTAAACACAAGCACAAACTGCATTGAAGTGCTTATCTGAGATGAAAAAGTGAAGCGTCAGTATAAGCAATGATGTCAGAACAAATTAAACTACAGTATTGACTCCAGAGGGGTTATCTGAACTCTTATCCTAACCTAGACATGAATAAAACTCACTCAATCATTATATTATTTCATGTAAAAGAAAAAAAACTAAAACCACACAGGTCTTATAACTTCAGTTTCCATCCAAGGCCGTCAACTAGCAACTAAAACCCACATCGGCGAAGACACAGAGACCAACGCTGCTTTGTTACTCTCCCACACAGACTAACCACTAAAAAATCTGATTTAATCTGGTGCAGCAGTGACAAAACTCACATATGCTCTCAAGGGACTGGAATCTAAGCCACATTTTTGTCCTCTGATGAACCCTCGTGTTTTTCTTGGGCGGTTTTGGACGGTGGTGTTTTTTCGCCCGATGTCCGCACGGGAACATTGCGTCATCGTGAGCTAACTCATTACCTGACTGTTCAGCTTATTTGTGATCTTTGCCACAGCTAACGGCATGTACCATTTGTGAGCCATTAGATCATCTCTGTGTATGTTTACTCAGCGGAGTCGACTGAGTAACTGAGGAAAGATGATGTGTCGCTGTTCCAGCAGGTGCCAGTAAGAGGATGAGAGAGGTCTCGTTTGAGGTCTCTGATGTAACATTCATCGAGTGTTTTTGGTGAGTTTTGATGACTAAGTTGGAGTACTTCCATGAGCTCAAACATCCTGCTTGATGATTTTATATTTTAGCTCAGAGGAAAACTTTCTAAAAACAGCTGCAAACCAACAACTATTGAAATGTGCCAAACAAGTCATGAACTGAATGTTCTGTGACTATTTCCCATAAATTTCCCTGTATTCATGTGGTAACCCAGAGTCATCATCTCCCCTGTCATTATCTAAACCCAGACCACCGTTAACGCACGTGATGAATGTACCAGAAGCCAACATCTCCTAACACCCACCGTCTAATTAGATGATTAATGCCTCGTTGTCAGCCTACTGAGATTAAAGCCACCGTGAATACAGCTGCCTGCACAACCAGAAGCGGTGGGACTGGACTTATCCAAGAAAGGGTCATTCTGGGTATCAACCTGAGAATGCTTTACTGACCTACCACTCCCCTCCTGGAGCTCATTAACCAATCTCAGATCCTGCACACGGGGATGGATTGGGGCCAATAAAGAGCTATGCCCTCCGGCGGGGACAGACAGAGATTTATGTGGCCTATATAAAAGGCCATTAGGGGACTGGCTGGCATTTTAGGCACGCAGGATGGATGAAACCCTAATATCTCATCTGCACTAATCAACATACTCAAATGGGAGAGCATAATTTCGTACGCGGGTTAAAAATGTGGCAGGGCCGGGAGGGGGCAAGAGGTGGGATGAGGGCAGATGATAATGGTTGGATCTGATTCTCTTCCGTAGCTAAATCGGGACGACAGCTCTATTGTTCTCCACACTAAGCTGGCTGAAAGTCTGCAAAGAAATAAAAAAAAAAAAACAACCTGTCCAGCAAAACAGGTCATCAGCCAAAAAGAACATGATGTTAAACACACGGCTATGAAACCCCACAGCAGCGAGAGAGCAACAGCTTCATCATCATTTGTTCCTTCGCCGGGACATTTACAATACCTTACGTCTGGTTCTAGTCCAATTAGTGTTCCCAGCCAGCCCCCCACCTTTCCTCCTCCCCTCCTCTTCCTCCCATCTCATCACACCGCATCTTAATTAGGTGCCGCTTTAGGCTGACGGAGTGAGGACAATTCCCCGGTGTGCCCCCCCCCCCTACCCTTCACGCATTCTTTTGCATTCCACGATCCTGTCGACACCCTGTGAACAACACGCATGCTGCAGATGCACGCAAACAGAAAAAAGGCCTGAAGTCGGCTTCTTCTAAAAAAAAAAAAAAAAAAAAAAGCTTAAAAATAACGTTTGAAGTCGACCTTCCTCATACTTGGTATATTACAAAGTTTCTTTTAATATTTTTAAGATGATGTGAACATAAATTAATAGGTGAACCAATTTAAAAAGCAAAACTAAGGCCAGAAATAATAAAAGAAAAAATGTATGTTCACTTGAAGGTGCCAAATTGAAGCTTTAAACTAATTACAGAATAATAATTTAAAATATTTAATACGGAACTGTTTTTCCTCCACATTTTGAATTTTTAGACATTTTCTAACAACCTGCCAGCACTGTGCCCTGTTACTGTTCCAAATGATGATGGTATGTGATTGTCCATCATCGCCTCAGCCTTCATCAACGTTTCGAGGCAGACATGCAGGGAGGAGGAGGGAGGAGGGAGAAGAAAGGGAGAATTGTAGAAAAAGCTGATAGGATCAAAAGGCAACTGAGCCGAGAAAAAAAAAAAAAAACCTGCAACACAAATTTACTCATAAAAACCTGGCATTCAAAAGCCTCTTTCAACATGAATGAGTGGATGAATGGGACTTCACAGAGCAGTTGAGTGAAGGGGGATTTCTGCGCGGGGCCGAGCGGGATCACGTGCAAACTATAACTGCAAAGCTGACAGATTTAGACAGCGGTGAAATACAGATGGAAAGAAACAAACCGCCTTAATCATGTTTGTTGATGTAAAGAAGGGGTGATGTGTACGCAAGGAGGAGAGAGATGAATCAATACAGGGACCTGCGGGTCAATGTAGTAAAGTCTGGGCTTAGTATGTAATCCCTGTTTTATCCCGCTCAGTATAACCAGTGGTCAGCCTTCCTCAGGCCTCTGTTGAATAATGGAAATCACTGAAGCAAAGGTTGTGTGCCACCTCTCCACTTGGTTTCTTTGTCCTTTGCAGGTTCGCCTAAACTACTTTTATTATGCACACAATAAAAATGCTGCCGATGCATTCATGAAGGGGATGCTGAGCACACGTGTGCAAACTTACAGTGAAGAAAAAAATGTAAAATCTTGGGTTCATACCTTCACACAATAGTCATAGTTTTAGCTGCATGTGCTGAGCTACAGTATGCATAGAATCAGAGCAGGCTCACATGCTTCCTCTCCATCTTTCATACACAAAAACAGCTGGGAGAAAAGAGGTAGCTCCCTTTTTTTTCCTACGCATTACTCACAAATCCAGAACCAGCAGTTTAACTGTGCCATACCAGACCTGTGTGTGTGTGTGTGTGTGTGTGTGTGTGTGTGTGTGTGTGTGTGTGTGTGTGTGTGTGTGTGTGTGTGTGTGTGTGTGTGTGTGTGTGTGCACACCCATCTTTAGGCAACAGATCCCTCCAACACAAGGGTCATTCAGTTCGATCTGAATGTTTTCACCACATGATAATAATGAATTAACCTCAACCATATAATGGAACATACAGTGATTGCTATGTTTTCCATCTAATTCTGGTCCAGAATTTAAGTGAATTTATAGGAAAAAGCTAAAATTATATCTCTCTAGCCTTTGTTTAAGTTAACCATCCACTGACTGCCTCTCATGAAGTGCAAAAACAACGTCACACTGAAAAATTCATACAAACACCATGAAATGTCAAGAATTTGCGAGTAACAAGGCAATAAAACACTGTGGTACAAACTGCTGATAATTGGCTACATCCTGAAAAAATGTCAAAGTTGAATTAAACCTTCCCCTGCCAGTGCTAATTTCATGAAAAAAACCTCAGATGCTAATGTGTCTGACACATATTTTAGAGGCTATTTGGGATAATTAGTGGAAGAAGAAAAAAATCTGAGCTTGAAATGTCAAAGGGGCATTAGATCAGCTCAGCTCAGAGGATGGTGATACTGAAACAGTGTCTGAACAGCAGGGGGAGCTAAACTGATACTGAAACATTAACCAACCAACACAGTTCAGATAGAAATGCTGTACACTCATCAGCAGCACCTTTACAGAAGGAAGAACAGAGACTGGTGGATGTAGAACTGGCTGATATATAAAGTGGCACGATTAAAACAATAGGGAGGCGGAAGTTATTATTTAATGATGGTCTCACCCATTAAAGCAACAGTGATTTTTCCTGCTAGCAATTGTTCTGTACATTTAAGCATTCAGGTATGAAATATGACTGCCAAGTATCTGTTATCCATTTATCAAAACATCTGGACACACTTGTTTGTGTTGGAGCATCAGTCCACTACACACCCTGATATAGAGAACATTAATTATGTTTTAACGCTGACATCATGCTTGGTAAATATTTACATGTGCATTATCAAATTGATGAGTTATTTGAGGATAAAATCATTTAAATAGGGAAAAAAAAGCTTTTCTAGCAATATGTTTTTTGTATTAACAGTGGTTGTCTGTCAGCACATGTCACAGTTTATCCACCTTTTGCTTTAGCGCTACATCGATGCCTTTACTGCAGTCAATAGACAGATCAGATAAGAGCGATGGTCAACTCTACGCTGAAAGAAAGACACCCGGGGAGAGAGCGCACGCACATGGAGAGTTCCACACTGAGCATAAAAGACACAGAGCAAACAGATGGAGGTGACACAGTGATAAATAGAGGAGAACAAATGAAACGGAGAGAAGATAAAAGAGAGACAACACAGCCTGTGTATGCATGTGACGTGTGTGTGTGTGTGTGTGTGTGTGTGTGTGTGTGTGTGTGTGTGTGTGTGTGTGAGTGTGAGTGTGAGTGTGAGTGTGCATATGTCAGCCAAAGACCTTTTGTCTGAGCAGCTTGCTGCGGACGCGGCCCCATAGCTTGGCCCCGGTGTTGGTGTGCCTCTTAAGCACAGGGGTCTGTGGCTGGCTGGATATGTTGTGTTGGTTCTGGTCCACGCAGCAGTGCTGCTCCAGACGCTCACACACCGAGTTCAAGTTTACATCCGACACCAAGATCTCCGTCATCCCAAAGCCTCTGAATCCCCCTTCCACCGAACACGGGTGGAGGAAGTACGCTGCTTATAAAAGAGGACTAAACCTCTCACTGGATCACTGGAACCAGGTGCTAGAGAGACGCTCCTGACAGAAAGAATTCACCGGCAAAAAAAAGAAAAAAAGTCTAGATGTTCAGTTCAAAAAAGAAAGGAAAGATGAAAGGCAGGAGAACGAGATGCTGCCATGGTCTCCTTGATAAGCCTGGTAATAATTCCACGTTGGTGCCTCTTGCTGTGAGCTCATTCCACAGTCAGCTGCCAACATCTCCTTGCTCGTGCAATCTGACTTCCACAGCGGCAAACACAGATACAGAGCGCTAAAGCGAGGCAGAGAGAGAGAGAGAGAGAGAGAGAGAGAGAGTGAGAGAGGGAGGGAGAGAGAGAGGAGGGGGGGAGTGAATGAGCTCCCGTTGTCACTGAGCAGCCCTGCTTCTCCAGATGTTGATGGACACACCTCCAGAGAGAGAGAGGAGGGAGGGGAGGAGGCAGCAATAAACAGTCAATGAGAAATGAGAGGAGAGAGAGGGAGAGGGAGAGAGTGAAAGAGGGAGGGAGGGAGGAACTTCTAAATGCTGTACTGTGTTTTGTTCAGCGCTTTGACCCCTTGTCAACCTTTCCCAGAGCTGGGCACCACACTCATGACATGAACAGAGAGGAATGTGATAAGGAGTAAGAGCTGCGTTACAGAGGGCAGGTAATGAACGATAAACCTAAGAAGAAGCGGAAGGATTCGCTTTTTAGATAAAGTGTCAAAATAAAAAGGCCAAAAACATTACAGGAGGCTTTAAAAGCTTCTCAAAATGTGACACATTCTCCTTCCTCCTCCTCCTCCTCCTCTTTTCTCCTCACCACTCTAACACTTCTCTGATTTCCACCACTCCCCTCCTGCTATGAAGGCACTCACTGTGAATGTGTATATGTGTGCGTGTGTGTGTGTGTGTGTGTGTTTTATTCCACTACAATGCTTAACCCTTCTCAGTAAGCCCATGTGTTGACATTGGAAAGTCATTCAAAGATGTCCACATGTGCACACACACGCACACACACACGTCCTCTGAGACACGCAGAGCGATTCACCATCTTTATTCAACAGGACAGCCGTAAGAGCTGGCTGCTCTTAAAAGGCGTATTCCTCTGTATAATGGATCGATAGAGGCTGGGAAGTGTGTGTGTGTGTGTGTGTGTGTGTGTGTGTGTGTGTGTGTGTGTGTGTGTGTGTGTGTGTGTGTGTGTGTGTGTGTGTGTGTGTGTGTATGCCTGTCAAACTCCATCTCCATCCACCGTGTCCCATCCCATTCAAATTAGAGGAGAAAATATTCCACTGGGGGAAAAAGGTTACAGAGAGACACCAGGCTGCATTATTTTTTTTTGAAACCTCGCTACCGGCACAACTGGCTGTCTGGTGGGATGAACCGAGGCTGTGATTCAATCTGTGGTGTCTGTGGTAGGTAGATGGATGCCTGCTGATTGTACAGTGATTCATAGAGGGACTCAAGATAAGATGAGAAGAGAGGATGTGCTTGTTACACCGTTTCCTTGATCTTCGAAACGGCGGGGCGCAGCTGTGTTTACTAGGATGGCGAGCGATACGCGTAAATACAGTATGAGCTCTTCTCTACTTCATCCGTCTACTCCAACTATACAAATAATGGAAAGAACGAGTGTGAAAATGAATAAATAATGACATTTTCATACACCTCCTATATTCTCTGAGGACAATAAAATATCACTAAGGTTATTGATTATTGATATTCTCTACGATGATTTAGTGATTTGTCAATTCCACAGAGTGTAAGTGAAAATATTGTATTGATTGGTTATTTTTAAGTCGACGCAGTATCTGAACACCACTTAACAAACCAACCAGAGTCATCATGTGTCTCATGTGAGCCTCAGACAGCAGTAGACAGTATGATACCAGGGTTGGAAACAATGTGTGTTCTGTGGTGAAGATAAAGTGGTGAACAGATAGGAAGGGTGAACAGGACAGTCTGTATGTCTGACTTTGTGACAAACAGCATATGAGAAGGAGGGGGTTGGATTAGAGGGTTAAAGACCTCAACTAACCCTTGCCACAGAGTATTTTTAACTCCCAGGGTTCGTAAGTATGAGACATACACACTCCATGCGTCACTTCTTGGAAAGAATGTCTGGGAAAAGCATGTTTTGGAAATGGGAGGAGAAAAAAAAAACCCCACAGGGGAGACATGAGATATTTTTGGGGCGAGATGAGAGAAAAGGGAGCACAGAAATAGATAAGATGTATTTGAACTGTGTATATGTTCACTGTTATGTATGTCTTTTAGATATTTTTGGTGCAAGCGAGTTCTGCTGCCACAGCATCCATCAATAAGACGGTAACATAAGCATGGATTAAAATAAAAAAAACTGTCCAAATTGAAAACTTCCATGTTGGAAACTCCAGAGGAATACCATGAGAAAGCTGAAGACTTAACGCATCCATGTGATTGTTTCACTTCAGTCCTGAATTAGACTATATCTCCTTTAAAAGGGATGCTCTTTCACTTCAAGACCTATTGTATGTATGTACCAATAAAGTACAACCTGACCTGACCTGAGCCAATGATGAACAATATTTTATGAGAATTGGACACGTCATGGATGCTAACCCATCTGTTTAACTAAAAGAGGGTTTCGAGATTGGTGCATCTCTAATTGTTTAGTCTACAGTAACAACAAATTCTCATTATAGGTTAAAAAGCTAGAGTGATGTCATTCAACTCCTTATTTTCAACAACACGTCTTTAAGCAACTCTTCACAAATGACACATTTTTCATTAATGTCTATCAAATTTTTCACTGATTAACTTCTTGGTTGTGGATTAACTTTTGATAGACTGGTAGTGTCAGTATCACCGCACCACTGTACAAAACTATGACACAATGTGTATATGACTCATTTTTTACAGACTCTACTGATGACGCTACTATACTCTTCCTGCTGTCTCGAGGAGCCATAAAAAACTCATCAGCAAACCCTCTATTCCTCAAATTACTTCTCTCATGCTACTGTCTTTATACTCCTCTATGATTTCTTTTGTATCTTCGCACACACACACACACACACACACACACACACACACACACACACACACACACACACACACACACACACACACACACACACACACACACACACACACACACACACACACACACACACACACAGATCATTTTGTTAGTCCACATCAAATGTTCAACTTATGAATGAAGACACACACACAGACTGGCGTTACTCCTTAGAGTAACAGCAGCTTCTCGGCGTCTACGAGCGGGTCATCCAGAGTCCAACGCTTCACAACATATCACATCAGCAACATCATTGAGTGAACACACGCATCCGCTCCCCCAGTAGAGCGCAATCTGTACATTCATATACATGTATCCAGGTCCCCACTCTCACTTGTGCTAACTCATGCCTTATTTATGGCACTAAAAACATGCCTACATACTGTAAATGCAGACATGTTAACAAGGAATACTGTGGATTTCTCCAGAAGCTGCACAAAGACCGCCACAGTTCCCTAAAACCCACATTTACTCCAAACGTGAACTTTAAATGCGAAATAATAACTTGGTAACGTTTTGCTAGAATAATATTTGTCTGAATCGTGTTGAAACTAAACTATTTGAGCTCTGTGGTTTGGTTGGTCAGATGGGTTTTACTGTGCGTGAGACGAGTGGAATAATGGCCCCCTTATTTTCCTAAAAGTCCCACTCGTAGATAAAAATGCACTGCGGAGATAAAATTCACTGTACAGTCTAAGAGAGGATGAACTGTGTGGGGCCTTGAGCTTGTGAGATACGAAATGAGGAAAGATGCAAGCAGGGAAGGAAGAGGAGGAGGAGGGAGTTCAACAGGGAGATAAGATTAAGACTTCTTGTGGGAATGAGAGGCTGCATGAAAGAAAAAAAGAGTAATTAGTAAAAGTGGTAATCTGTGAGGTGGTTTTGGTGCTGAGCCTTCATTGTTGTGGTGTGAGTGCTGTCAGCCTGTCTTTTTCCTATAACTTTCCAATTTTTCTCTCTATTATACTTTTTCTTTTGTCCTCTTCGACAATGTGGGTCATACAAACTAATCAATTCTTCTTATAATTAATCTATTTTTCTTTCACAAAATGCTTTTTCTGCTGGAAATCTGCAACAGAGCTCCAAGAAACAACTTACTTGACATCATTTTTTCAAAGACGAAGGTAAAAAATCACAATGTGAAAAGGTGAAGGAGCAGATGGTTCAGCCCTGAGTGCCTATACTCAGACATCAGGGCCAGTCCCGGCTCTTAATTATAGATGGGCTGGGTGGCTCAGCCCCTCGTAAAGCCGCTCCATATGACCAGACAAAAGGGGAGGGGGGGGCTCCCTGGCGAGCGCCGTGATTCTGACGATTCTGCGATTCTGCAGCCTCGGCTCCTGCAGGATTCAGCAGTGCTCTGCCAATCACAGACACCGTCACGAGCCTGAGATGAATTAATGATCAATTTATCGGCTACAGCGCTCCGACATGAATATGGAGCAGCTCTGAGTTCAGGACCGGCAAATGAACATGGGATGGTCCTGACACTCCTGTAATGCAGTCAGTCTGGTGTTTTAGCGTGTTTATCATGTGGCCTATGAGCGGATGGAAGATGTTGTGAATGTTGTACACCTGGCTGAAAAAAATCTGCCAGGAAATGTTTGGTGGTTGACCTTCACTGTACTCCCCCACACGCTCTGTGTGTGTGTGAGGTCTACAATGATAACTTCCCCATATAATACGTAACTTGTTCATGAATCCCATCCTAAATTATAGCTGGAGTATTGCCTAACATGATCCTGCAATTACAAGTCCAGATTTTTGAATAGGAAGCTGCGTAGTTGCTCCCCTCACAGCAAGACGGTCCTGGGCTCAAATCCAGCTTTCGACTGGAGCCGCTCGGTTTAGAATTTGCATGTCTTGTCCTGCCTGACCTGTAGTACATGTATGGATAGCTGGTATGTTCAATTGTTAAAAGGAGTATTTGAACATTTTGGCAAACATGCGTATTAACATAAGGAGATTTCCCAAAAATGCCAAACTATTCCTTTCTTACCAAAAGACAGCCAGAAAGTCTGTCAGAGAGCATTTCAGTGTGTATTTATATACATCTTTAACGTTTTCGCAGCTTGTTTTAAATCATATGTTTTAAGGAGGTTCAGACAATCTTCTACCACTTTCATGAAGGCATATATGGTTTATTATATGTTGAGATCTGAAGGCTCTTGTGTCAGGAGCAGCATTCACAGCGTGCATTCGTATTCCTGGCCTAAGCTCTGTAACGTTCTTACTGTAAGTCCCTGTGAAGATGCTAACGGTGGAACAAAGGCGATCATTTGGGGCTCGGGCATTGACAAATGATGAAATCAAAAGAAAGGGGGAAGCGGCCGCCGGCTTGTTTGACTTACTCATCAGAATGACAAAGTGCTGTGTTTTCATCATGTGCGTCTCTTCGAGGCCTGAGATTGGTTGACACGATGATGGTGCTGGGTGACATCAATAGCCGCGAGCCGCGTCTTGAGCGGATAATTCAATCAGATTTAATTGGAACGGTCTCTATAAGAATGTTTACGAGATGACCCGCTCCACCTCTTTGATCTCTCCTGCTGCTTTCACTGGAGCTTAAGCAAGAGGAAGGGGAAACACAGCAAAAAGGAGCTGTGTGAATGTGTGTATGTGAAGGGGAGCTTTCAAGGGAGGGTCCTTGAGGGTACTGTGGGAGTGCTAAGATGGGAGTGGAGAGGTAGGAGGGGGTTTGGCAGGGTGGGAAATCACAGCCTTAGGGTGCTCCACAGATTATTCCTTCTCCTCTTTCATCTGCGCCGTTGGGGGGCATCTTCCTCCGATTAACCGCTCCATCACTTATTAAGCACTTTGGAACAAAAAGTGGTGAAGGGGAGTGAGGAGGGTAGAAAAGACAAGGAGCTCAGGGAAGGTTTCATTAGCATGTAGCTTGTGTCTGTGTTGTTGGGTGTGGTTGGATGAGAGGAGAAGAGAAATGTGTGAGTGCCCTCTTAAAAAACAGAGAGTGGGGTGGAAAAAACAAAGCGTTCAGGATATGAAAAGATATGAATAGAGCCTGCTATTTTAAACCATCCACAAATCAGCAGAAAATCCTTTTAAAGATGGTGTTCCCTTCACTGAAGCGTATTTTTTTGAGTCTGATCAGTAAACGTGGATGCAGGGAAGCACAGAGAGATAAAATGAGGGAAAGGAAACCAAGTCAAAAAAGAAAGATGCTGAGAAGCAGAGTGATGCAAGAGCAAATGTTGAAGCAGCAATGCTGCAGGTTCTGCACGATAAACCTGCATCCAAACAATGAGGTCACACTCTGTATACATGATGTTTTTCACAGATTTTCCTTTTAGTGACTCATGTACTTCCCCTTAGTATGTTGTAATCTTTACTTTAATTTATTTTCATAATCTAATCTCATTTAAGTCACTTTGATGTGTACTCACAGCTGATGCTCTATATGTGAAACACAACTATTTAAATGTGTCGTTCCTTGGCTCAAAGTCTATTTGTTCACCAAACAGCAGTGGAGGTAATTATAGCTCATCAACATAGAGAACTTTCTTTAATTACAGCTGATCCACCCGTCCCTGGCAAATATAACGGGATAGAATCTGAGCCGAGATATAACTTGAGTTGGCTTTGAATAAACAGCCATGACTCAAAATAGAGTTAAAGCTGCATGAGGCAAATTTGCATTTTTGAAACCCCGAGTGGAATTTTTGAAAGTTTTGAATTCATAACTCATAAAGCACCATAACATTAAGTAACCGCAAGTTTCTGGGTCTATTTTTTTTTTCCTCTGCGAGTGGAGGAGAAGGAGGAGGAGGAGATTGTGATAAGAAATCTTTCCATAGCAGGTTTATCCATCATTTCTGCCTCCAGGTTTTTCTGGACTTTGCTTTCACCTGCTGGATTTTGCTGTCCAGTTTAGATTTGTTATTTCCTGTGCACAAGATTTCCAGCTGGTGTCATACATTAGCTGGTAACAGTTTATCTGTGTAAATAGGGCGAAGCTGAGAAGCAGGTCTCAAGGGAAGGGTGAGGGTGACACATCCTTCATACAAAACTCACGCAGCATTAAACTATCCTGGCCTTAAGTGCGTCGTAGACGTGAACCCACTGCGCTGAAGCTGTGATCATGCCCTCTGGTTGACTGGGGGACAAGGCTGGGTTACATCTGAACAGTGTGACCCAATTCCAGTGATGAAGAGAGTGCGGCTTCGCAGGACGACGACGCTGCTGCTGGCCTGCTTGAATAATTCACTCTGGAGAATATAGTCACGGCTGACTGGACGCAGCCACCTGGAAGATTACACAAACAGGCAGGAGGGAGGTGGGACTGACGGAGAGACGAAGAGGTGAGCGGATGAATGACATAAGCTGAGACTAGCAAGTATTACCCAACTGAGGCTTACGTTAAAAGGAAACAATTTCCAGTATGATTGTCTAAATGTTAAGAGGGAGGCAGATAAAGGGTTTTACTATTCCTTTAAGCAGAGCACTTATAAAAAACAGAGAATGTACTGCATGGCTTGCAATTTAATGGTTAGAGAAAGAGGGTGGCAAGAAGAAACACACCATCCCAGAAGTGTGGTGAAGGGCTGGAGGAGTATTCATCCCAAAGGAAAAGGAAATATCGACAAATTCAGGCACATCAGTCTCTTGAATATTGAAGTAAAGATTTTCTTTAGCATCATTGCTCAAAGGATGACAACTGAAGTGAAACAGAACAAACTGATTGACATGTTGGTGCAGAAAGCCGGTACATCAGACTCCACCAGACTTCTTAGAACACACAAACATGATATGGCACCAGATTTAAGAGATCTGCATGCCTTATTCCTTGATCTAGCCAATGCTTTTGGATCCATCCCACGTGCCGACAACAATGACAAACTTGGTCAGAAACCACTTCTAAGATCTGCAGTTCTGTCTCACAACACTACAGCAGCACTAAACAGGCCCTACAGCAAGCCACCAGGTCAATATCGGAGGCTGCCGAGTGTAGCAGCAGCTGTCTTTGGCTGAAAAGAAAGGTTTCGATCTGGGCTGCAGGGTGATCATCAATCTATAGGACGCCTGGGATGCCAGACGTTGCCGTTGAGCCCTTCAGAGTAGAAGGATGTCCACCTGAAGACCCCAATGAAGTGATTACTGCCACTCAAGAAATTATTTATATTGTAAGGGATATTTACAAGTCCTATGAGCTCAACTCAAAATTATTATCAGCACAAAATGTGACCGAGGTGGTGCAATCTCTCCACGATGAACCGACACCTAAGAACCTTAATGAAGGAGTAAAAATCAAAGATCATCAAAAAATCTGTTTTGTAAGCTCTGACATTTTCTTCTCCATCAAAACTGGGTCAGCTCTTCTGTTAACTAATTCACAGCATCTTCCACACCCTTCCACCCCCCCTCCTTTTTATTCACCAATAAAGTAAAAAAGAAAGCAGTGCAGCCAGGTCAAAGCCTTATAAGAAGCCATCAACATGTAATTGGAGAATCAATTAATCAATTAATGGAGACTTCAGCAGTGTCAGCTCCCAGCAAGCATCCTGATGATGGGGTTGTTATAAGTCTTTGTGTAACAGTGTTAGCAGTTCGGCCACAGAAAAGCACCTCAGGCTAAATGCTGATGTACCACACTGTCTGACTGACTGTCTCTATGTCTCATCTCCTCCTCTCCTTCACTCTGCTTTGAGCCTCCATCTTTCTTCCTTTCTTCCATCTGATTCACAATAAAGAGGATTAGAAACTAAACAGGAGTGTTTTCCACTAGTGATCGATAACAAGCAACCTCTGGCAGGATTAGCGAGGCATGATAACAGTGGTTTCTGTCTAACCACAGTTGGCTAAGTGAAGTAGTATCAGGTTACACTGGAGGAAGAGGAGAAGATACAAGTAGGCAGAGATGCAATCAACCCAAGTATCTCCTCCACAGCTCCTGGAACAGACACACACACACACACACAGACAGACAGTACATATCGCTCTCCTGGCTATTATACAACCCACATTACATAATTCAACCAATGTGCGACTCTGTGAAATAGACTTTTGAGGTGCCCTCCCTCATAAACACCCACTCAGGCTCTATGAAAGCAGGACCAGCAAGAGGGAACAGGTACACACTCGAGCTGGCTCCCCGGTCGGATCAACACATTTCATGCTTCTGCCAGGGACGCTTTTTAAATAGAGTGCTCAAATGAATTCATCACGACACGCCGGTTATGCAACAGGCTGTTTGAAAGAGAAGCGATGCTCGGAGCGCACTCGTCGCCTGAGAAACACTAAGAGCCGGAAAGAGCGGTGTTGTTCTCCAAGGTTGCTTCAACTTAATTTCATTGTGGGGTTTTGTGAAGTGGCAGATTTCACATTGTGCATCACTCAAGTTTTATCTACTCAAGTAAACTTATACAATAGTCAAGGGACTGAACTTTACTCCTCTCCAGAAGTTTAACATTCCTTCATGTGTGAAAAAAGAGGCAGAAGATCAAGTTGAACTACTTTGATCCTTGATCTTTTACATATGGTGTCAGTCTGCTTGGCAGCACCAGAACTGGATTTGGCGCGACCATAAATTCTAGATAATCGCAATGTAAGTGACCTCATCCTCTATACAGCTGACAAGTTCAAAACATCCTCCACAGTCTGAAGGGACTTTGGAAACGTTTCCTCCACATGAAAACAATTATATCATCATTAGCCTAATGTGTGGTGGCAACAGGGGCCTGATACAGGAGGTCAGACATTTAAGAAGCCAATAAAAAAAAGGAGATTTGCTATTAACAGCCAGGAGATTGAGAAGGAATTAAATAATTGCTTGAGGCCACCTAATAGCCATCATTGTGACATGTTTACCTCATTTGAACTCATTAGAGCATGTTTATATCTACCAAGTGAGGAATGCTTTGTGTGATTAGCGAAGATAAACACCTGTCAAGTCTGGCTGCACATCCTGCACATCTACAGTACTAATGGAAAATGACTGCATTGTCCTCTGTGGTTGCAGATTGTAAAGAAAAACGTTTGATCTGATTTAATAAAGCTTTTGTTCTGGACAAGATGTTTTCAAGTATGGGAGGGGTTTCCGATATTTACTGATAAAAAAATGAAAGAACAAATTAGATAAAGATTTCAGCCATTAGTCCACCAGAGAGGTCAGAGTGTATGCAGCCTGCGCAGTCCCAGCAGGAAACGAGCAGTCTTCCTCCCTTGCCCTGGGACAGGAAGTCATAAAGCAGGATCAAACGCCTGGCACTGCGCACGGTGCTGCCATATGAACAGCGAAATGTCATGGGAAGTCCTGGAGTTGGGAGCGCTAACGACGACCCAAAGCCTTCGCAATAACCCAAGTTATGAAAGCTTGATCCATCGAAGGTATCTGGAAGTTTGCCGAGTGTAGATTCTGTACGTGGAGCTTAAAACTTTTAAAAATGATGAGTCAGAAGGTTCTCTCAGTGCTACGCTACCTTGGCTGCCCAGTTTCTTGTTACATTTACATTAAACATGGAGAGGCTGTGTCCCTCTCAGGTTAGTGGAGTGGAAGGAATATGGAAAGGTCATCAGGACTTGCTGAAATGTGAAGATAGAGGAAAACAAACACTGAAGCACGAAGGTTTGAGCCATGACCTGAAACTACTGAACCTATGAGTAAGGACAGAATAAAAAGCCTTACAGTATTTATATTTCTGATTACTTCTTAACTTTTCCACTTTGGACTGATACCTTTTAAATCCTGCAGTATAATCACCTGCCAGCTACTTAATAGTTTGAGCTATTTATTTGCTTTTGACCCAATGTACTGTTTGTTATGTTTAGATATGAATCTGAGCATCATAAACCAAATCCCCACTGCTATTCATCATCTCATGCTTACATTAGGGTCACATATCACAGTCTAGATAAAGATTACAGGCTTAATGCACTATTTTAAGGACCTTGCATTGACTTTAAAATCTCCATACAAAGCATGGGAAGAAAGCACGATATTAATACGTGTATTTCCCTCAGCCAGCACTTTTTTTCCCGTCCACTCATTTGTCTCTCTGTCTGCCGGGCAAATTCGGTGTGCATGTTTGTGGCTGTGGGGGGGCTTTCTCTCTTGTCTCACCCGCGAAGATCACTACAGGAGCTGAGCAGATGCCTGCGAAACATCCCCGCCTTCGTGCAAAAGCAGCACGCAGCAACCCAAAAATAACAGCTGTGGTACCTCGAAGCTACTGATTAAGAGTCAGCTACTGTTTCATCTTCATATGGTGTGCAGGAAACACAAGCTAAACGCTCGGTATCGACCAAACCATGACTCGGCGCGAACCGTGTCTACAGTAATTATGGTATGTATCTCAAGTCACCTAGTGTGTTGATAACAGCTGATGTAGCAGCATATTTCAACACCTTTTTACATTTAAATGATGTCTAAAAATGTCCACTTGCCTGTTCCACTATCTCAAAGAAGACAGGCGGTGGAAAACAAACAGAAAAATGGAGGTAACATTTCAATTTGATCGCTAAAATTACAGACAGCATCCTTTCTTTTCTAACTTGCAACTAGCAGAAGCATTGTTTACCTCCACCAAGCAGAGTCCTGTTGGTGCTTTCATTCAGTGTGTGAGCTGCTAGGGCTTTAGAGGCCAGGCAGAGAACATATAGACAGATCTGACAGCTTACTGAAGCATACACATACACACACGCAGATATAGAAGAACTTCAACAAAGACTGCGAGGCTGGAGGACAAAGAGCATCCATGAATGTTAATATGGTTCTTGGCGGGCGGCAGGGGTGAAGCTCATCTTTCAAAAATTATTGGAATTTTTCAGCTGGGGATGTCAATGAACAACGCAGCGGTAATGTGACTGGAAAATAGCAGACACGCAATATGAAAACCCCATGTGACCGTGATGGACGGAGCAGTTGCTGTTTTTCTCCTGTTTCTCCTGATTAGTCATTATATCTGAACTAGATTGTGGATGTTTTACAAAGCTTCTCCTTTTTACTGGAGGTAGTAGAACGGAAATCCAGAATGTCAGTAATCTCTCTGACACTCTATACTGCCAGACAGATTCTCACGGACACTTCTGGAGAAACGTTTTAGAAGTGAAACTCTACACAGTAGTCAGGATGTAGCGGGCTAGTGTGGTGAACGGGGAGATCGCCCTTACAATTCCTGCAATGATCCACCAAGCTAGAATTGTGTTTACTTGAAGCATAGCACAGCACTACAAAGTACTTTTGGATCAATGCCTTTACTATTCAGTATAACACAAGAAAGCATTCTGCTACAGCTATAATTTCATTTTTCCTGGTATGGACAGCTACCCCCACTGTGCTGTCTACAACATCTACAATTCCTAGAAGAAAACAAACCTAATGCAGGCCCCACTACAGATAAACCACCCTGCATAATGAGGTGCAGAACCACAGTGGGCAAATACTTGCTCAATCTCAGACCCCAGCTATGGCCATGTGGAAAGCATCGAAGTTCCTGCACAATTATCACATCTAAACAAAACGGCCGAGGAGAGCGTTCGAACAAAGTGGCATTCAAGCAAACTCAACAGCTTCATAACTGTCTAAACCAATCACTGGCTTCCCCCAGAGTGCTGCGGCTTCAAAAACAAAAGCGGGCCAGAGCAGACGTCAGCTACAGATGGATATCTATTGCGTCTCACCGATGTAGGAACAGCTCTGGTCCCCCGACTGGCCACTTGAAAGGAAGATCAGGCTCTCCATGCTGGGACACTGTGTGGTGCTGAGGCCCATTTACTTTAATGTGTGCGGGGAGGCTGCCAACAACAACATAAGCTAAAGGGAGGCAGAGTGGGAGAAAGTATTCTGGTCTCGCTGGGTTTTTTGGGGATAAAAAGACAGAAGCGCATCTGGTGGTCAGAGACTTGGTTCTAGCAGTGATGTGAAATCTTATTAAGATAGAAAAGACTGAAAGGCAGAGCGAGGGCTGAGGGACGTCTCTGCAGAGATGTACCAACAGTCAACTGAGGACGAAAGAGGAAAGTGTGCAGAGGAGAGGGGGGATTGCTTTAAAGAACTGGTTCGATATTTTGGGAAATGTAGTTATTTTTTGTCTTTTTGAGACTTACATGAGAAGCTTTATATCACTCTTGTATCAGATTGTTAAATGTAAGGCTACAACCATCTGCCAGTTAACTTTTTACACTTTCTATACGTTTTTGTACAGATTTAACCAAAAATGTGTTAATTAATGTGATTCAGAGGTGCTGGTAGGTGGATTTTGTTACCTACAGAAAGAGAAGGGCTGTTTCCAGTCTTTATGCTAATGTAAGCTATTAGTCTGCTTGCTGCAGCTTCATATTTACCGTACAGATATGAGACTGGTATTAATATTCACATCTAATTCTCAGCAAAGAAAGAGAATAAGGTTGTTTCCCAAAATGTCAAACTACTATTTACAAAGCGGCTAATTTCTGCCAAAAGTTTATATGTCAATTCAGAGCTCTAATCTCAAGTTTTCTTGTCATAAAGCAGAAAAATGTTGGGAAAGATTAGTCAAACAATTGCAAAAAAAATAATGATACTTAAGCCCCCCAAAACACCAGTTGTCAATGTACTTTGCCTGATCTATATTCCTTACACTATATGCCACAGATTTAAAATAATACCTAATAATGTTAATATATATTATCATAATTTGAATGCCACCCTAAAACTGTAGGTAAAGCTCTGGAAGTAGATCAGACATTAAGAGCACATTTCAAGTCTATATGGAGGTACGCTCTTGTGGTGGAGAAGCGTTTGTGGTCACACACAGAGGACACTCCTGTATCGACTGGGGTCTTCACAAACCCACTGCTGAGGTGAAACCTAGTCGATCCACGGGTTGAGCCTCGCAGCGCGCTGGCAGGCAGAGCGGAGCATGAAATGAGCTTTACCCCTCAGAGAGTCTGACTGGGACTGTGATGAGAGGGAACGAGGTGAATCTCATCCCCCAATGTCATCTGTTGTCTATAAATCCACAGCTTGGTAGCAGCGAAGGGAGGTTTGTGTGTGTGTGTGTGTGTGTGTGTGTGTCAGGTTTTATTTTGTAAATTTGAAGAAAGAAGAAGAAAAAACACAGTAGAACGAGGAGAACAGCCTAAATTAAACCTGGAATGTCGCAGGATACAAATAAAGAAAAACTGTTGTTGCAGACAAACCACATAGGCGGGAACACAGGGTGGAGTTAAATCAAATGAATACGATTTCTCTGTGATATTGAATACAACAGTATTTTGTCGCCATGTGTTGGTCTGCTAGCAGTAGTCCCATCACATGAAAACTTGATGAGATTTGATTGTTGTAAACACAGCAGAGTGACTGACAGCGATGAATTGGGCAGTCAACCAAAAAGTCTGCTAGTCGTTATTATTACGACTACTTCTAGCTTCTCTATGTGCTCTCCAGTCCAAGAACAGAGTCTCTGTATTATTGTCTTCAAGTCTCAGGCGCCAACGCTACGTATTTAGCAGCTGAAACAATAAGAGAGGCGATGGGACATTTTAATAACAGGCCATTTAACCGATCCTGATGGTCAAAACGGGAACATCAAGCTCTTGTGGCTCTCGCTTTCTCTCACTGTTTTTCTGAATGTACTATTGCCATCCACTGTGTTCAAATGTGACACTCTTTGTAATATCTAACCCCCTCCACCACCACCACCCTTCAGACTGTTTCCAATTATTTCTGAGCCCCCCCAACTCTTCCATGAGACTAAAGGGCGGTAGTAAATGTGAGAAGGGATTCACTTCTGCCTCTCTGGAGAGCATTTCATTTCTCCGACTCTGATGAGCTCCTTTGTTCTCACTTTAACTCTCAGCTTCACATAATTGGCCACCATCTGGGGCTCTTGTTCCTATTCTCTTCCTCTCATGTGTCCCTCTAACCGCCCTCTCCACGTGTGCCGCATATGCATGTTCGGGGTAGGAAATCGTACATCTGTTATCAATCTCTTACACTTTCCCGAAAGATTATGTAACGTTATAATGAGGACCAATTACCGAGCCGGCTTGTCCTCGACATCTCGGAGGTTCATCCATTACTTTATGGAGAGGAGCGTGTTTGTTTTCTGCTGTAAAAACAACAGAGAGGTACGAAAGGGATGGCAAGGGAAAAAGGGAGTGATGTGAAGGAGGTCACAGAGATCTTTTGGCCTTTAAATAGCCTTTTTATTTTCTCACTTTGTTTTTGTTTGAGTCCTCAGTCGTCAGACAGCTAGGGCAAAGCGTTTCTGCTTTACTCTTCCTACACAGTTCATTCTTTTTTATCCTTGGCTGAATCAAAAGTGTCTGTCCAACGCCTCCGACTCACCAATGAGACTTTAAGCACTTCTGGCATCCTGTTAGATTCTGAATTTATTGTTAGAAATTCATAATGTTTCACTTTATATATTTATTTATATTCTGCTTTTTACAGTATTAGAAAGGCCTAAAACTGCTGGTTTAGTTGAAGTTCTCAATGACAAAACCCAGGATACCAACAAAAACTAAAAGTTCTAACATCTATAAGAATATGACAAAAATCAAGCTTTTTACTCCCAGTCTATACCATGTGAGTAAACCCCCCCAAAAAAGCCTCTAGCTGGACAAATGTGTCTTTCTTTGTCTTCTCAATCACAACCTGGATTCAGCAGGTTAGGGGTTTTTCCTGTTCTGCTCAAAAAAAGTGCGCATCTGCACATTTACATGATCTAAGAAAGCTTACAGGACTCCATGTAGTTATTTAGGGCATGCATATCCCTAGTGGAGGCGAGTGGATGTTTTTAAGTGGGAACAAAGGCTGTCTAAGTGAGGGGTTGTGACGGAGGAGATTCTTTGTGGGGAGATGACAGGGGAAGACTGCAAATCCATCAAAACACTGCTTTCAGCTCCACTGATCAAGGGTCATTTGATGAGGAAGTCGGCTTAATTGGGACTCATCAATAAAAAATGTAAAAAAGCACCATATGCTGAAACACACAGACTATGAGGGATGAGCCTCATTAAGAATCATAGTGGAAAATCTGTTTAGGAAACTTAAAGAATAAAATAAGTGGATTTAGGAGTAAACAAGTGATGGGGACTTTGTTATTGAATGAATGTATATACGCCATTAATCTGCAACCCCCACCCCAATACACACACCTAGCCAGACAAAGGAGACACAAGCTAATAACCATCAGGTAATGTGGCAGACTGAAGTTATTGATATAATTTACAATACATTAGCCCATCACCCCTTTGTGTGTGTGTGTGTGTGTGTGTGTGTGTGCGTGTTTCCCCAGGGGGGCTGAACATACACAGCAGAGTCCCATCTGTTAGTGTTGCTGACACATATGTGTGTGTGTGTGTGTGTGTATGTGTATGTATGGCTGCAGGGGTTGTACGGTGTGGAAACATGACAGATCACAGCCCTAAATGACAGGGGGCAGAAACAAAATAAATGACAGCATCTATTAGACAATAATTTATGTTAATACCCGCACACTGGAACATGAACACACACACAAACCCTCATTAAAACCTCTGAGCTCGATGTTCAAAGCAAATACTACATGAAATACCACCACCCTGAATGCCCCAGAGGCAAAACATTCTTCACAAAAATAATCAGTAGAGGAGTCATTTGTGTGGTTTCCATAGAGAAAGAAAGATAATAATTATTTTGTTGCCCTCAGTGTTAATTTTTGCCACGCTGCATCAGAATCTAGAGATTGTTTTGTTTACATGACCATAAAATATAAAGAATCCCGAAAATCTGTTAGCAGATTTTCATTTTGTCTCATTTTGTTGCCAATTTCTCCATCTGCTAACAAATATCTTTAAATGTTAAAATTGTCTTCACTGTTTATACACATTGTACATATTACTAAACACAACCACCAGGCTATATTTCATCTGTATTACAGCCTGATGTTGGCTTTATGTTCAAACGAGTGCTGAGAGATCGGGTCCGAGCGTGAGGCCTGCACTTTCCGTGCTGGCTCGGTGCCACTGGTCCACGAGCTTCACAGCTAATTCTCCAGATGGCCGGTCTGCTATTAGCCCAAACAATGCCGCTTTCGACAATAAAACCTTCATGTCGTATGTAAATGTCAAACTTTTGCATCTAATGCTTTGTGAAGAGGACACGCTCTGGCTCTTAAGTGGGAATGAGAGTGCTGATAGACGCTTGCCTCAAACTTTACAACCCCTTTGCACCAGTACTTTTACAGTAAGGCCGGGGGGTTAGGGTTATGCGTGCCCTCCTGCCCTGATCTAGAGCTGCCAGGAACAAACAACTTCATCGCCCCTTCCTCTTTTACATCCTAATGCCCAACTTCTCTGGCTCCCATTATCTTCGGGAAGCCATTCAAAACTATCAGGTTACGGATTGGTGAGGGGGTTGACATGCACTCACCCCTGAATATAAACTAATAAAAACATCCCCCGGAGTGGTGCAGAAGCAGAGGGAGGTGCATGAGTTTCAGGGGTGATGGCAGGGGGTCTGAAGGTTGAGGTGGCGATTATAGGATCATCAGATGCGATAAAACTCAGTAACAAACTACATGCAGGATGGGACACTGCAGAGTTCCTCTATAGACACACAGTATGAGGCAGTACACGTGATTTTGGCTGTGATCTCTCAACAGTTTGGATGCTGGCAATGTGCTGAATGCTCTGAGAGGGGTAACAGAAACACCTAACCTACCCCGGGATCCATTTCCTCTTCCTAACCAGCCCTCGACAATGTGACAGCGGCCAGACTAAACGATTTTGAGGGTGCTGGTGGGTGTACGGGAGAAAACACACTCTTCCCCTGATAAGACAAGAAATAAAAGCCTGGAGAGTTAAGCCCAGGGGAGGCTGGGACGGGGTATGCGAGGGTTGAGTTACGAGATGAAAGCATTGCTGAGGCTGGGTGATATGATGCATTTCTGCTACACAAAACACAGAGGCTGTTAACTTAAACAGTTACGTAACTGGTCCTCTGAAGACAAGTATTGGAAGCTACAGGCAACACATAAGAGTCACTTGGGAGACCCAGGAGACTGTTTGCACTTTGCACTCATAACCAGTCCAGGACTCAGTGTCCTTAATAGCAAGACTGAACACAATCCAAACAAGCAGCGATGGCAATGACATCTCTCTAAAGTAATATCAGAAATCAACATGAAAGTCTAATGCTGAGGAGTTTGTAATTAAAAACACATCCTTTAAAAAAAATTAGAGTTGAGGTCTGATAGTAAAATATTAGAAGTCTCTGGTTATAATTAAGGTCACATTGTGTGTACAGACATGTTTTTAGCCAGAGGACAATCAGTGGTTAAAGAGCAGAAGTATCAGTGACAACATGCACAAGAAATCACACACCAGAGGCACTGCTTTCATTTAACCGGCAAACCTAGGGGCTGATACTAATCAATTTTACAAATGTGCTCAAAGACATTTAGGAATCCATTTGTGTTGCCGGTTTGAAAGACAGGGGGAGTGTGACCCCGACATTGTTGTCATATAGGGTGGATTAACAGAGCGACCTCTGGGATCAGAGGTTATCTGCTCGAGGGACGTCACTGGGTGACAGGCTGGACATAAATGATGGTATTTTGCCTGTGGATAAGCGACTAAATCAAGCTAACATTAGAGCACTGCTGCAGAACTTCTACTGCTGCCTCTCTGTTGTGTTTTTCCTTTTACTCTGTGTGTGTGTGTGTGTTGTGTGTGTGTGTGTGTGTGTGTGTGTGTGTGTGTGTGTGTGTGTGTGTGTGTGTGTGTGTGTGTTTGTGTGTTTGTGTGTGTGTGTGTGTGAGTTCTTTGGTGGACGTTACAAACTCTAAAGAATTTTACAACAAACCCAACAAACCTTTCCATAATATACCTCCTGCCAATAAAAGCATATCATCAACAATAAAGACTGTATCAAAAATCCAGTGGCTTTCCTTGGTCACTATTACAATAAAATCATGGTCTTCTGATGACAGAGGACGATCAACTTTCTCATCAGTACAAAGTGAAGTAACAGCAGTGTGTAGGAAAAAAGAAAACTTCCAGCCCAATATGCCCATCTACGGTCAGTCAGTATTCCACAAGCCTGCTAAATAAATCAGAGGGTCTCCAGGGAGCAAAGCAAAACACTGAAGGGTCCCTTCTAAACTCAGCTTCACCAGGAAAGCAAACAGCTTGGCTCCAAGTGAAAGTCTCTTTCAGTATGCACTCTGGACTGTACGGTTGACTGATGCCACCCTTGCTGACTTTTAGGTGAAAATGTAGAGTACTTTGGTTCCTCAGCTGCCATATCAGTGACATGTGATGAACCATGTCTCTGACTATACAGTAACACTTTGGGGTCAGATAAAAATGATCTTTACTCAGGATTTCATTATGTTTTAGTGACGATAAATAAACTCCAACCAGACGGAAGTGAGCCTGTAACCTCTGTGCTGAGTTTATCTTAGAAGAATGACTTTGCATGGTTCAGGGATTGTACATCACTGCATTAACAGCATTAAAATGGTATAAGGGGCTGATAATTAAGATCAGCATTCATTTACAGTGTCAATAACATTAATATATTCAATGTATATTGCATGTATATGTATTTTCCAGTTTGAGCACCACAACCCTGGACTGTCACTGCCTTTGATAGCAGTGATACTGTATTTCCACCTGATAGACAATCAGTAGAGAAAGTTCCTCTATCAACATCTTTCACTTTGCTTCCCACTACTTAATACACACTAATACACCGTTCCCACCCTGTCAGACCCAGGGACAGAACATGCCATTCTCCCTCTCTCCCTCTCTCTCTCTGTTTCTACCCTACTCTGTATTTCCCCCTTCTCTCAGCGAGCCAGCGAACTTGTGGTGTATTTGTTTTTTTGGCTGTTGTTGGCTAGAAGTGGATGTTCCCAGCGGCAGCAGCATTTGTCTCTCTGACTGGCAGCCACACCAGCGAGGGCGGGCTTTACTGTCTTTTAAGATAAAATGTTGAACCACTGATGAACCGCTGTACCTTATGTGCAGAGATGGAATGATCCTCTTTAGCCAATAAAATCTAATTAAAGAGCATGTTATTCATCTCAACAGTCCAGATTAAAAAGGCTAAAGGTAAAAACAGCAATAACTAAATATATAACTGTAAATATATAACTGTAAAGACATACTTTTTTTTTTATAAAAAAAAATGCATGTGCACAGTTCTTTTTTCAGTCCTCTCTTGAGTCTTCAGTCAGGAGCCAACCTCATTAACCAAATCACACAGGCAGGGCAAGGTAAGGTTGATAAACCCTGATACAGTATATTTAAGTCTTTAACTACAGATAGCTAGTCACAGACCAGGAACTTCCATGATGAAGATTTTAATTAATTTCTACCACACTAAACTCTACACAAAGACTACACTCCATAGACTTCTCTCATCTTCATAGATGTTTCTATTAATTATGTTAGAAACATCTGAGGTCACGATAAGAAAAAAAAACAGCTGCCACATTAAGATGCATGTGAAATCTTAAGCCCCTTTCACACATGCAGTTTATCCCTGAAATGTTCAGGAATATTTTGTGCATGGGGTCATGTGTAAACAGACAACTTCGTAACACATCAGGGGAAATGTCAGTATGGCTGTGTTGTGAATGAAAGCAGTAACATTGCAGGGACAAGCACATAAAGGGTAATGTCCGTCTGACGTAAGGCGCTATGACGTGGAGCGAGCGAACCAACCAACCATCCGAAGACACTGATAACATATTTGTCTTCTTCATGGTTGTCTTGTCAATAAATGATCTGATAACTAACAACAACACAAGTTCTTTTGTTTGCAATCAAACTGCTCAGATTCAGAAATAAGGGAGCTCCTCTCAGTCCCCGCAGAGCAGTTGGCACCCATAAGTGTTGCATGACAGCCATCTGCTGGACTGTCCCTTGCCCTATCTATGTGGGCATTGTTGTGGCATGTGTGAAAAGGCACAAGAAGGAAATGTTCCTGAATGTAGCTGCATGTGTGAATAGTGAAAATCAATAGCGTCGCCTGAAAGGTTATCCCAGTGCTTTACTGAGAACTATGTGTTAAAGAGTCTTAATGCAGTTCAAAAACAAAAATATGCTTGTGTGGTGCAGACCCACTCTTTTTCACATTCGCTCTTTGGAATCAAAGGTAAAATTCAAGGGCACGAATCATCAAACCGAGAAAAGCATGGAAAGTGGTGGTGACAAACAAGAAAATGCTACAACAAATGTGTTGTGGGTGTTTTTCCACATTTAAAGACTGTTTGAAAGATATAAAACAGCGACTTAGGTCTTTGGAGAAACAACATACCAACTCACGAACATAAGGTTTATAAGATATTTTTGGGTTGCATCCTTTCCTTTTTTAAATACAAGGTTATGTGACTGAGTCATGTTTACCCCACTTTCCCTCTCTGTTAGACAGGAGATTTGTATTCCCACTGCTGTTTGTTACTGATACTGCTTTCACCCACGACTACAAATTCGCTGCAGCAACAAATCTTTAAATCTTTTAACTGATTTATATCTTGTGTTTCGTTTGAGGGAGATAAAACAATTGTCAGAAGCAGGTTCATAAATAACCTGCTTTACAAGTTCGCCTCTGGCACTGACATCACTTGAGAAAACCATGAGGACATTAAGTGATGATAAGAGCAACTAAAAGCCTCAGAGTTGGCCCAGATTCATGAGGTGAAGCTCTATTGATTACAGGGCAGAGGAGGCGGAAACTGCTACAGCAGCAATTTGACGGGAGTCAAGCTTCACTTGACCAAACAGATTTTCCAAAGAAGTTCTGGAAAAACTGAAATATGACTTCTCTGTAGGCTGCCCTGCAAAACCTAAACAACAACGCCAAGTGCAGAACAGCCCAGGAAACCACAGATTCCACAGTGTAGGCAGAGTCTAGTTTACAAGACTCTGAAAGGGACTTTTACAGGGACATTTCTCACAACAAGACGGGGAAACCCCCCTTAAATAAACTCACTTTCAGACTGTTAATCCAACCAGCTTCATTAGAGGCCGCCACTGTAAGACCAATCTATTGTGTGCAATGGCTAGACAGCCAATTAATATGTAGTCACATGTTGGAAAATCTCCCCATGAGGACACAGATGTTTCTCTCTGTGTACAGTTTGTTTCTATGATAATCAACTGATGACATGTCAGCTTCTCTCTTCTTACCTGAACTTGACCTTTGCCCATAATCTTGTCCACAATCTCATTGTCGTCCTTGTTGAGCATGCTCTTATCGTAACACTTCTCGTAGCACAGGATCCTCAGGTACTGGGAGCCCTCCAACTCGATCTCAAACTCCTATCGGATGACACAGGAAAAGGAGAATTAAAATGTCTGACTCTGAATATGTCAAAGTGGAGAAATATACCAGGAGATGTCTTGGTAACCGACCTCATTCCACTGAGGCTCTGTGGTGTCTCTGAAGACTCGGGTCTTGGCCTTGCTGACAAAGTATCCATATGAGTCCACTTCCAGGGTGCAGTATAGATCTAGGAGGAAACACAGAAGGTAGAAAGATCCATCAGAAATGCTGATAAAATAAACTTTTATATCATGATTATTATGCTAAATGATGGAGCCTGTACGGATCACATTTTTATAGCTTGTAGTAAAAGTACAGCTATTAAAACAGACTTTTGGTGTATTTCATTACATGGAACATCAACATAATTACAGGCCAACGGTATTTCTTATTAATGAGTGCCTCTGATCTGAAGTCATATTTCAGTATTTTGTTATACTCATGTATCTTATAAATTCAGCAACCAGAGAATCAGATGTTTGTACTGCAAAAATTTACCAAAGCTCAATTAATATTTCAGATGGTGAAGGTGATAAGGGCAACGTTTCTTTGAGCTCACTTTTTTAGCATGTATATCTTCACCAGTTAGTATAAATAAGTACGATGCAAATATTAAAAGATGTAATCCATTATTAAAAGTCTCATCCGCACTTGAACCCATTTCAAGTGTTTAAATGTAACAGAAAGTGACTGAGTAGCCGATCTGTAACAAATGTGCACTTAGAAAATGTAAAAAAGGCTATGTTCCATCAAGGTGAAATAGCCCTTTAAAATGTCAATATGTTGTAATCCATTGGCTGACAAGACATCAATCTACTGCCTGTGTACACAATCAGGACCCCCCTGCTTCTTTACATCCTCATACCACGGCCGTCGCTCCCCTGAGATCAGCTCACACTCGGCTCTTACACGGGAGCAATTAAGTCTGTTAATGTGTTTGAAATGCTGCTGCAGCGGTTCCTGCAGGCCGCGCTGCCAGCTGTCTGTAAAGTGTCTATACTACGTCCTGTAGCCTGGACCCTATCCCAGGGGTTATCCTCAGTTTGACAGCATGATGGATGGATGCGCGGCTCGACCTTTCACCGCGAGGGTCGCCGGGATTGGAGCGAGGGTGCCAGACACAGATGCAAGGGCGCTGGTTGAATCTGGTATAATGCCTTTGTCTGATTAAAGCTATAGAGACACCAACCAGACCACCAGGGTGAGCTATGACTGACATAGCTAACATTCACATGTACAGCTGCATAACAATCGCTAACAGGACTTCACAGTATAATGGATTTCATTTGGTTTCATCTGGTACGATTAAAGGAAAAGTGGACGAGCTTAGAGCAAACATTCACAGCTTATATAAATAAAGGGAAGCTTGTGCTCTTGCCTTTATTGAAGCCTGATTTAATGAGACCGTGCTGGACTCTGACATTTGCCCAGATGGATTTACTATCACACACATGGACTGATGCAGAGAGACTACAAGCAAAGAGCAAGGAGGGAGAGTGTGCATCGTGATGAATGAAAGGTGGTGCGAAACAATGGTAGTGAGCTGCACCCCTGATTTCGAACTCTTATCAGTGTCCCCGCACCCCTCCTACCTTTCCCGTGAGTTCCCACAAATACAGCTGTAGGGTTAGGGTTAGGGTTACAGCAGTTCTAAATGACTTTGTCAACTAGTGTGAGGCCTCATATTTAAAACTGCCTGAAATTTCAAAGACCAAGTAACAAAATTATCACTCTATTTTACAAATCTGTTATTGGGAGTATCCTTTGTTTTTGTACACTGGTTTGGACATTCCAGAATCGCTCACTGGAACAAGACCTGTGGGAAAATGATGGTGGAGGCTTAGGGAGCTGACCTGTACCACCTGTACCCAACCAGGCTGACTGAGCAGGCAGATGAGGTCTGCAGGGATACATCTCATCTATTTTCAGTGGAATTTCAGCTGCTCCCTTCTGGTCGGAGGTTATATACCCCAAGATCAGTATCAACAAAGCAAAAAACTTGTTTATTCTCATGGTAATAACTCAATTAAACAAGATGCAGAAGCCAAGGGGAGTCTGGGGAAATGGTCTAGTGGACGTGGAATACATGGACCCATAGAGGATGTGCTCACTTGCTATTTATTTATTTTTTATCACAATTGTTAGTATACAATTATTGATATGCACTTGCATGCTTGCCTGGACTGTAATGATATTTATCTTGACTATTATCTTGATCTTGGACTATTGTTGTTTTTGTTTATCTGATGTGCTTTTATGTATCTATATGTTCTGTTCTGTACCACAAATTGCATCTCGGAGGACATTAAAGTTCCTAACTTCTTTCCTTCATTGTTTGTTTTCTCAGCATCCTGAAAGGCTCTGGCATAATTATTCCCAATGAGGCGGAGATTAGCGGCAATGGTATGAGGGAAGTTCAGCAGAGAGGAATTCGGTGCGACCATCTGGGGGATATTTATAAAGTGAAGTCGTAGCTGAGCAATTATCATACGCTTCCGCTACATACGGAAGCATAACAGCTCTTGGCTAATACCTCAGGTTTGACGTCCGGCATTCCCAATGTACACAAACTACCTGTCAGAGTCTGGTTCAGTGAAGAGATGGGGTGACTTAAAAACTGATCTGGCTATTTTATAATGATAAACACAGTGGCAATGCAGTTTGACACTTTTTATGTTTACAAAATGAAGTGCTTGTTGTGTTCAGTTTAGAATCAAAACATGGGGGAAAAAAGTGAGGACATTGTTTTAAGACATCACTGTGATTTAAACCTTCTTTTTCATCTAACCACAGAGCAGATGAGTGTATGTGCAGCTGTTAGATTTGTCTGAGTTGGTTTCATCTCAGTGTGAAAGGGATTGATGTGCCCAGAGCTAACTCAAACAAGGCCAGAGAGAGCATATTTAGGGAGGTTTTTATTGTGTGTGTGTGTGTGTGTGTGTGTGTGTGTGTGTGTGTGTGTGTGTGTGTGTGTGTGTGTGTGTGTGTGTGTGTGTGTGTGTGTGTGTGTGTGTGTCCGTCCCTGCAGTGGATCCAGGAGGGTTTAGAGAAGTAGGACAAACTAAAAGAGGGCTGGAACTCCATGAGTTTTCATTTTCCTGGCAGGTCACCATCAGGCACAGAGTATGAGGGAGGGGGATAAATATGTCAGCATGGGGTCTCTGACCCCTAAATGCAAGGGTTAACGGATACCATCCTTTTCCATCTCAATTAACTGAGGGCTGCAGTCCTTGTGTTGTGTGCGTGTGTTCCACAGGAGGCTAATCTTTGCCCGAGGCAGTGTTGAATGCTGGGTCAAACTGTGGGTTCACAGAATTAGGAGACAAGTGATAACCAGTTAAACTAATCAGTGTCTCCACAGCTTCAAGTCTCAGCCGCCAGAGCGACTATCTGTATGCCTTGCTAGAGGGCGTCAGCAGAAAATATCCTTCTAAGAGAACAAAATGAGGAGGGACCAGGCATAATTGAATTGTTTTCATAGAATCCAGAAGGAGAAAACTAATAAAAGCGTGGCAAACAATGAATGGGAATGCATGCAGCCGTGGCTGGATTTGATTACACACAGAAATCAGAAGAGTCATGAGAATATTTGCAGCACTGTTTTGCCTTAAATTTTTATGGGAACAGTGGCAAGTGACTAAAAGAGTTGAGTTACAAAAGGAAAACTATTGTGTAATCTTCTCTTGTGCTGTAGTAACTGCAGTGTTATTCCACCATTAGTGAAGTATATCAAATAAGACTTCAGTTTTAAATGTCCTTGGGTGTTGTTGGCCTAGCTTGTGTAACTGTATCTCCTTTTGTACAACTGTTGCATTTAAAAATCCTCTTATTTGAATCTGAACACACTGCTCCTCTGCAGCACGGGCAATGCAGTTTTTAAAGCGTCATGTTGCGGCAGCTGTTGAATACATATAGTGGGAACAATGCACAGTGTCACTCACACACAAAAATAAACCAAGATCAAAGTCTGAAGTTTTGTACTCCTCTACTAGGTCATGTTTTCCACAGATGTTTTTTTTTTTTTTTTTTGGGTGCGAGTTTTTGGGAGATGCTAAACTCCCAGCTCCTTCCTCTTTGACCCAGTTTGACAACTTTGCCCTGGGCTGAATTAAAAGTGATTTCACACAGGGGGAGATCTATGTGACATAAATAACACATCTCAAATAAAAAGTTATTTTTTTTAGAACAAGATTATGAGATTTTTCAATCCAAAAAAAAGAAGACAAAAAAAAAAGAGGCTGATGTCTACTTACACGTTTACTGAATAATGACTGCTATTTCCATTCATTACACTTTTCCACTCTGATATGACAATAATTACCATATGCATCAACAGAGAGCAAGCACACAAATAATCCAAGAGAGCAGCAAATTGCTGTAAGATGCCTTGAACAGAATGCACAGTTTTCTAACAGAGACAAATGTCTTACACAGAGACATCCACAATGCATCTGAAACCAAAACGTCGCTGCAAAACATCAACATAAAAAGGCAAATTGGATGCAACCATTAACCTACATTTGGATGAAACAGTATAATTGTAGTCATTTGTGGTACTGGAGGGAAAGACACAGTGTCTCACAATGATTACTGGGCTGTTTTCAAATATCTGTATATATATATATAAGACATATGAGACATTCTGCCAGTGCTGGACAGGTTTCATAAGCATACCTCTGTAGGGACATTAAAAATATATTACAAACATCCATCTATTTCTGAGGCAGGTAGGCAGCCTTCAGTGCCATTAAAAGTGAGATATTTCAATGTCAAATGCTTGCAGCATCCATCCAGATATTTGTCAAAATCTGAAACGTGTCATTGCAACTGCACCAACTTATGAATTTGAAATCATTTATCCTTACAGTGACCTTGAAGATGCAAGCAAAGGGCTTGAAGTGACTTATTTATCATAATGTAAGTCAAATGAACTGATATATTTAAGAAGATAATGTACTGATTGCATGATAACATAATAATGCCATGTTAATGCCTTAATAAACATAAGTATTTCTTCAAATAATTGTCTAACTGATGAACCGCTGTGTGTGGTTAACCGCCAGCCACACACACACACACACACACACTGTATAAAACACAGTCACCCACACATCACATTCCTGACTGTTTTGTGGTGAACTGCAGTCGCAGCCGGTACTGTGTAGTGTGTGACTTTTATTATGACATAGTAATGTTTTGAACACATCCGCATTAAAAAACTAAGCAATGTAAATTTGTGTTGTGTACACTAAACTGAAACTTGAATGCATTAGAATTAATTATGGCAATTCAAGGCTTTTTATGCAGTATCTTTTTTTCCCCTTTGTGGGTTTTAACAGAGTTTATTCTGAAACTTTAGCTGCACATAAGGGCTGATAAATAAATATCTGTATGTTGTCTCTCTTCTCCAGGAAAACAGCATCATTAACCTCTTTTGCTGGATTCAGTGAAAAATTGGGTTTGTTGTTTCCCCCCCCCTTATTTATCTCGTGGGTAGCGCGAGCAAACACAGAATTTACAAAAGAGCATTTTAACATGCATAAACACCCCAGTGGATCTGTGGAAATTTAATTTCAACATTTTGAGAGCTGGTAAATAGCTTTTATGTGCTTTTACTTTCCACTACATCCTTGTTAATTACATTTTGTTAACTTTTGACCCATTTGGAAGGACATTTTATTACATTACGACAAATTATTACTATCAACATGAATCCATTTCATTATATCTTTCTACAAAGCTCTTTGTCCATTTAACAGTATGTGGCATTCATTTATTTTAGAGCTTAAACGCTCCTGTAATCGAATAACTGCAAATCATCATCACCACCATCCTCACCAGAGTGCCCCCTAACAACACTCACAGGTCATCGACCCACAGCACCTTCATGGCGTGCATGCTCCACCATAGCTCTATCCGCTCCACTGGACACATTGACATGAAAGTGTATCAGTGAAACTACCCAACTTTCCTCCACACACACACACGCACACACACGTACACACACTTTCTTCATTTTTAAACCCCTCAGCTCTCTGCGCTCCATCGAGGATCAAACAGGCTTTCAGAGGAGATAACTTTCCAATCCATTACCCAGGAAACTCGAGCAGGCCTGCTTTCATACACTAAATGCTGTCATGGTAACTGAGGAAATCATATTTCTCCCTCTCTTTCTCCTATCCAGATATTTGATATTTGAACTGGTGCTTGTGCAACAGGGCACAAAGTGTACTGAAACGCCAGCTGTTCACTACTGACACGTCTGAAACAGCCTCTGCACGGTCCTGCCAATATTACACTGGCTTGATACTGAACACACACACACACGCACATAAACACACACACACACACACAAGGAGCTGCGTCTGCACAAAGGAACGTTTGTGTGAGGGAGGCAGTATTTGTGAACAAAGACGACCGGCATTATGTTAGCCAGAGGCTCACTTATGAAATCATCTCCCTGCTGTGCATGATTTTAGACATTCTTTCCCTTTTCTATTTTATGGAGTATTTTTGTGTCATATTTGAAGTCTGCCAAACAAAAACAACCACAAAAATTCCACTGTGGCTTCCACTTCTCCATCTCTCTTTCTCCTATCCTCTATCTCACTTTTTTCCATCCATCCATCCATCCGTCTCCCAGCTCTCGCCTGATGGACACTGCCTGTGCATACTGCAGTGACTGACTGGGTCATGTGTTTGTGCGTGCGCCTGCTGGCAGACACGTCCATGCACGGCAGCTATGTGCGAAGGGATGCTGAGCCAGAGTGTGAGTACAAGTGTGGTGAAAAAACCCCCCCAAAAAAACAAAAAGCCGTTTCTGGCCGACTTACTGGCTGACTCCTTGAATCCTTTGGCAGAGTGGACGATCACATGCAGAAAACCGTACAGGCCAGGAGTCTCCTCATCTGGAAAACAAGCACACAGTGCAGTCAGGACCGGTGACGTATAGTGTACTTTAAAGGCAGTCATTGCAAATTATAAACATTAAGAAACTAGCTGATGCATATTTTCTTCAGATGCAACATTATGCACATCAAAAACATATAAGTATGTATGTTCTTCAGGATGTCTTAGCTTTTAAACTCCTAATTTTCACTTCGACCTCTAGAACCATTTAGATGTCTTTAAAATTGTTAATCAACATGAAATTGCTAATGTATGCTTTTTCTCTCTGGTTGGGTGGTCCTAAACTCATTATCAACATCATCCCCTCCAATAGATGCTCTCACCCCAACAGACACCCAGTTACAGATTTATATTTGAGGAAAAAAGAAAAAAACTTATGACATTCGCCAAAACTTGGATACGATACACAAGAAAAATGTCAGAAAACAAACAATTTTACTTTTTGAAGATCTGAAAATTAACTGTTATCACAACCTTTTTGTCAGATCTGTATCAGACCTCAAATCAACAAGCACAGTCTTCTGTTATAACAACTGAACAGAGCTGGACGCCGGGTCGAAGATAGTGGGTGGAGGTTTTTGGGTGGCCCGACGTCCCCCCTGTCCCGCCAACGGACACATGAAGGGGATACAACTTTTGCTTTGGTAGAGGCCTGTGAAGCCCCTACTGTTTCCTGGTAAATAAACTACGATGGAGGGCTGCACGACTGTTTGGCGCTCCGTTGTAGGTGGTTGAGAAGAGTGCAGTCGGCTCAGGGGGTTAACTGTGAGTGAGTGTGTGTGTGTGTAAGCAACAGGGGACTTTCACAGGGAGAAGGTTCAAAGGTTCACTTCGAGGTGGCCTGTGTGCTGCTTTGAGAGCAAAACTGAGATTTGTTTATTTCAATTAGGAGCAAACTTGAACAATAAATTGAGGGAAACTAGAGAAAACCATTAACTAAAATGTGATAACTGATTATGATTCAGTCAAAGGAGTCAAGTGAAAGTCTGAGTACTGCAGTGTGGACTTAGAGAGGGTCTCTGCAACATCATCCATCCTTTTAATTATGAGAACATTCCTTTGCCAGCTGGTCCCCATTTCAACCTCTACTGTGCTCGGTGCACTACATGTCATGGAGGTACGTGTGTATGTGTGTGTGTGTGTGTGTATGTGTGTGTCTTTCTGTTTGCTTTATAATGAGGAGTGGGTCAAAAGTCTAAGACAAGATGTGGGGCCTGAGCTCGGTTTTAACACACAGATCACCTCACTGGAAAAAAGAAAAGGGAAAATATCAACAAAAAGAACTAGAGCGAGAGACCTGAGGGTTTAATCAAGTTAACATGTAAGTAAAAACTTTGGGAAGGAAACTTAAGGAGAACCTCCTGCTATGAGCCAAAGCAGTGAATATCATTAATCCAAACATTGAATAATAATGTGAAAGACATGTGTAATAAGAAATATTTACACATTTTTGAGAGAAACATGGTGGACATGAAGGAGACGTTCATAGTCAGAGGATATAAATCAATTCAATTTAATTTGGTCATTGAAAAAAATTCTCTCGTGTTTTTTTCACAATTACAGACTGAAACGCTCTGATTTCATTTGAAGAAGACACCGACATATTCTTCATTCACATAAGATTTTCAGAAATGCATTTGAATATTCAGGAATTTCAAGCACAAAATCAATCTGACAGGCTTAGCTGGTAAAAAAATCGGATCTTCTTCCAAATACCTCCACACAGAGTGGCCTACATGGTTTACAGGCTAGCAATTACAAATATGAAGCATGTGTTCATATTGAGATTTACAGCACCAGTCACACTTTCTCATTCAAGTGAATGGGAAGGTGTGTCCAAATTTTTGACTGGTGCTGTATATACTCAACATTTAAACACCCACAACATGGCAAATTGTTAGAGTGAAAGGTGCTAGGTCATATTCCAGATGGGCAAATCCTCCAATATCATCTTTAAGGTATATTGGAATTGATAAGGTCCATATAAGAGAGGGAGACATGGATGACCTGAAGCTATAAAGGAAGACCTACAACTACTGGATTCATTCATCCTTAAAACTCTTGTGCACGACAGCTTCAATGATCTTGATCTGAGACTATTCCTGTAGATAATCTGTTTAAAGGACTATTTCGGCTAATCCCCTGAAATTTAATACGATTTGGAATGTGTTATTTTGTTACAACATATGTAATATTTTTTTCTATTTTCCTTCTGATTGTGAAGCGTGTAAATGCTTATTTGATGTGTGTTGATGTAATAGGTGGGTGTGACTAACAGCTGACTGGATGAATGCTTGATTGAACACAGCCTATATAAGCTTTGTAAACACTGTCATCTGGGATACCCTCATTAAACCGGTTTGTGAGGTGAAACTGCAGAAGTGTGTTTTTAAGTTGCTAGTTTGTTTTGAATAGGAAGTAGATGAGGTGTGGCGGCTTTGCTGTTTGATTGACAGCTGACATCTGGGAGGTTCAGTGCCCCTCAAAGTTCACCAGGGTGCTAAATTAAAATAAAAACCAAGAATCTCTATGATCACCCCTTTAGAGCTATTGGATGTCAAAATAATGATATGCTGGCATAGTGACTCCATTGTATATGAACATGGATCTTTTTTCTGTATGATTCGAGCTAAATAAAGACAGCGTGTCTTTGAGTGTGTTGAAACCCCTCAGTCAGCTCTGTAGTTACTCGTGTGTATGTTGTGTGTGTGCACATGTGAAAGCAAAGACCCTCGTGTCACTCGGGCAGATCAGAGCAGGTCGGCCAGATGGCTTTAATGTCACCACCAGCATCTGAAAGCGGTGCGACGTGGAGATCTGGTGCAAAAACAAACATATAGGAGCTGAGAGCACAGCGCAGGCCACCGCTCACTTCACTGCATGGCATTGACTGCTACGAGCTAGATGAGAAACATATTGTAACCTAGATTCTCTCCTGCAAGGCCCCCGCTCTCATTATGTGGCTTTTTTTTTATGCTGAGAATGTAATGGGTGCTTTTGTGCAAATTTAAACTCAAAGCAGAGAGGAGAGGAAGCAGCAATGGGAGACTGACTGTGTGTGTGTGTTTGTGATTGGAGGGGGAAAAAAGGAGAAAGACAAACATACAAAATGTCCAAACAGAAGAGAGTGAGTGTGTGTGTGTGTGTGTGTGTGTGTGTGTGTGTGTGTGTGTGTGTGTGTGTGTGTGTGTGTGTGTGTGTGTGTGTGTGTGTGTGTGTGTGTGTGTGTGTGTGTGTGTGTGTGTGTGTGTGTTCTTACCATCTTTGTTACTGGTGACGGGAATGTTGTGGACAGTTCGGAGTTTGAAACAGGAGCTGGTCAGAACCTGGAGCTCTACAGAGCTTAATACACACGCCTGGAGGTCTGGAAAAAACACAGCAACGACACACAGCTATGATCAAACCTTTTCTGTGGAACAATGAATAGAAAGTGGATTTAAACCACTTACAGATGAAGCACACAATGTCTTATAAGGACAGTCAATAGGATAATTATAGTGAAGGCAGTGTTACCTTTCTTCTGAAGCTTCTGGATGCTTTCCCTCCACTCTGACCTCTCGTAGTCAGAGGAAAGCAGGAACTGGTAGCTCTGAATACACACAGAAAAAAAACAGTTCATCTACCAATTCATCCAACATATTTTAACTGCATTAAAGTGTTACTGATTGAGATGCTCAGACACTTAAAACTGATCCAATTCTAAATCTAATCTAGCACAAAAACTCTTTTGAAAGGTGCATGTCTCCCCCTAGTGGTGAGATTTGAGAGCTCCGAAGAGTATGACAGGACCTGGACAGATTAATTACCTTTCCGTGTTTGTTGTGGATGCGGAAAGGGATGGTGGGGGAATGCAGGAGCAGCCAGGACTCCTGCTCATTCATCTTCTTCCTCAGACGGTCCACACGGCTCTGACCCTTTGGTGCTTTCTACACACACACACACACACACACAATAGAAGTATACAGAGTCTGATTTAGTGCTGAAACTAACACTAAAAATAGTGAAAGAAAAAAAGTGATTGAAACATTTATCAAATTAAAATGCCAAACATTACTTATAAATTTTCATTTCTTTTCCCTGTTTCTTATCGTGGTGAATAAAATGACTTTGGGTTGTTAGATTATTGGTCCGAAAGCAATTATAACGTGTAACTTTGGTCTGTGGCAAAGAAAACAATTAATAGAAAAAAGATGAAATAATTGGTTGATTAAAAAAAGTTACAGCCAGTTTCACTTTGCCATAAACATAAAGAAAGTAACAACACTTGCATTATAATGTGTTGAATAGCAAAGCCTCTCTTAAGGGAAATACTTGGCTATTTTTCATAATAGCAGGTTAATGAGATATTTCAAAATTCAAAGTTAAAATTTGGCCTTATGTTTATCCTGAGGTTTATTAACATCTGTATGCTTGTTACTTTTCCTCCACTCTTTCCTCCTCTCCTTTACATTAATAGTACGTCTATTGTAGCAGGATCAATGATCTCAAATCATAATAGGAGACTGACATGTGACTTAAATGTTTGTGCAGCTAGAAGTGAGGCTTGTTAGATGCTGGTTGATAAAAAATGTACTGAAATGAAACTTGAAGTTGTCTTTTAATATGACAGAGCCATAAAACAGTGTTAAATTCTGATATAAAACTATAGTGTTAGTCTCTTTTCTGTCTCGTTTACACACATATTTTATAAGGATCTTTAAAATATAAACAAAATATTTTATTACAGCTGATTCAAAAGGATGTCTGCACACATTACAAACAAACACATGAATCATTACTGTTTCTGAAGTTCTTATCTGCATCAAACCGGCTTATCAAAATCTTTCCTATTTTCCAGGGAAGTGTGCGGATTAGCTCTGAAGCTGAGACGAGCGCGGCGCTGTGAGAGTCTTTCTATATAATTCAAGGATCTCAGCTCCTTGCCAGTAATGAAGGAAAACAAATACACACATCCTCCCAGCCTTCACCAGGAAGCCGTGAGTCACAGCCTGGCTACTATCAGACAGATCTCTCCTCTGACTCAAAATACCAGCCTTGGTCACTCGATGTGCCCTGGTGGGCGAGTCGAATGCTGAGCGAGAGGAATAACAGGAACTCTCTGCTCCTCTCATCCAGGCATGTGAGGGGGTGTAACATACTTGTAACTATTGGAGTCTTATAAAATCTTTTTTATTCCTAACCCGTCACTAACCGAATGTTTCAGCACTAACAGGAATAGTCAAAAAAAAGGCTGATACCATGGCAAACTTTTTCCCAAATGTGACGCACTTTGACCACAAGTGCAAATCGCAGTAACTCAAAACAATTTGGAGAACAGGAAGTGGTACATTTTTGACTTCTTCTCGATGTTTTTGACGTCTTTCTTGACGTTCTTGACATTTTTTTGAAGTTCATTTTTTCCCCAGTTTGAGGATCTAAATTGTAAATGTTTGGATTTCACTTTTTTGTTTTGTTTGTAGTTTCCCTCGTGATAAATTAAACCGTCTTGACCTTGTGAAAGACAAAGGTGTGAAACATAAGCAGTGTGTGTTACAGGAGGTAAAGCCCTTCCAGTAAGGCATAAGTGACACGGGGGAGTTTTCCATGAAAGGACAGGACACAATTAGTCAAAACTCCCCTCCTGACTCACTTGTGTGTGTTTGTGTGTTGATTCTGAGGAACCTCGAGCAGGTCCCGCTCAGAAAAGAGTGCTTTCCGGTGCGCATTTTAAAATAACTTCTTCCCTAATCATGTGTACCTTGGCATCAAACTTGTTATCTCTGCATCTGTTTCCGATATGTCTGCCAATCTACCCTACAGTCACAGTGTCTGCCTATAAATTAGGGGTGTACCACAGAGTTTTATCTGTATATGTCACAAAAGTATCTGCGCTTGTATTATACAGGAAGTAGGCAGCAGCCTACACCAGAGTCTGTTGGATACTGTCTAGACCGTCTCACTTTCATTGTTTGGTGGTTCTACTGCATTTATACTCCTCATACACAGTGATAGCAAGCATAATATATAAAATAACATAATATTCTAAGTATGCACTGAAATTAATCTGTATTTAATCATCCATCAGAAAAAGTAAGTCTAAATGGAGTCTGAATAAAATCAATGTAACTCTTGATTCCAAATGAGAAAGACAAAAATCTGAAAAGCTCTCTTTGGCTTTTGGCGTGCACTTTTGAGACAGTTCTTGACTCCAGCACATCTGTGTCCCATCTGCCGTCAAGTTGCATAATGTGTCAGGCTTCAATATAAAACCGATGGAACGTAACTCAAGCTCGATCCTCCACGTCACAACATTAGAAAAATATAGAAAAGTTATTGAAGAAGAATCTCGTATAAAGTTCAAGCACTGACCTTAAAACTATCTAGACCTTCAGGTTTTTATCCTATAGTCTTTTTCTTTTTTTTTCATTTCGGCAAATCTGAATCTTGGAAAAGTCATGATAATTTGGCCACAATTTCTTTCTTTCTTCTAAGACTAGGTTCCTGTGATTACAGCAAGGTGTGTGTGATGTGTATGTGTTTCGATTTGACTGAGTTACAACTCTGAGAAGAGGTGGTGTGACTTTGTGGCAAATTGTGTGAACTGGTTGGCAGGCTAGTAGAGGAGGTGGGCAGGAGGGGTGGTGAATGTTACTGCAAAAATTCTGATGTGGCTCGTAACTGGTCAGAGTGCATTATCAGTTCATATCTGAGTAATGTTTTTGTATCTTTTTAGACTCTAACTATAAATGTAGCAATTTGTCATACAATAATAGTTCCACCAACAGATCCGTCCTGAATGAATTCCTCTTCTTGCTTTTCTGTTCTCAGAGTGTAAAATCTGTCAGTAACAGATAACCCATCCTTATTAAACTGGCTAAACCATTCTAAACTATGGGATTACACTGGATTTGTTGCCATATGAAACTAAAAGCATAACAGGGTTACCTTCTCCTTCTGGATCTCATTCTTTAAGACTGAGATCTTGATCTTCATCTCCTCGATCTCATACTCGGGCAGGACTTGGATGCTGGGGCAAAAGTCGGAGTCATCCAGGGTCTGGAAAGTTAAGTCCGCCAGCGGGATGTACCACTTGCACTCATACTGCTGGTGACGACTGCAGATGGACAGAAAACATAAAGATGGAGTGAGGAATGATTCAGAGGAAGACACACAACTAGTCACAATATCATACAATGAATCAAACCCAAAAAACAAATTAAATCTCTCCAGGTGGCTGTTTTACAGACATGAAAAAATACAAGAAATACACTAATAGAGATGTCATAATTTAAGGAAACACATGTTTTTGCTTTAAAATCCCATTATTAATTCATCTCTGGTGTGATTTTAACAAAGCATTCGTTGTAAGAGATGATTTTATTCATTGCTGCCCAGTGATTTAATCACATCATTATAATAGATACGCATCACAACAACCAGCCAGCCTTACAAATTACACCAATTGGTCTATAGAGGCAGAATCCACTTTAAAGTCACACTCATAAATGTATTACTGCTCAGCTTATTCATATAGTCACAAAGCTGTCATTTAAAAATTAAAGCACGCTCAGCTAAGTACTACTTCCACCAGCACTTGGAGGATTGAATTGCATTGACACTAATGATGAGACTTTGATTAGCATTCCTGGGTGCTACACTGTAAACTCATTATCAATGTGACACCTGCATCAGAAGACCAATTAACAGATTTTGAATGATACACAAACACGAGGGTGGGGCCAAATTAGATACAAAAGAGTACAATATCCAATCTCATAGCCTGCAGCACCATAAAGAAAAGGTCCATTCAGTAACCATAACCAAGGTAGACTATAGAGCAGGAAAATTCAAAGGACTTATTCAAGAAGTAAAACATGTGGAGGCACAGTCGGTGTAAATATGTAATTCTAAAGCCGAGATAATCATCAGATTCAATGGGATTAAGGATCCTCAGGGACTTAACACAAAGTGATTGGGTTTTTTAAACTGAGTGTGTGTGTGTGTGTGTGTGTATGTGTGTGTGTGTGTGTGTGTGTGTGTGTGTGTGTGTGTGTGTGTGTGTGTGTGTGTGCATGTGTGTGTATCTCGCAGCACAATGAGATAACACTCCAGACCATAATAGTCTGATTTACATGTCTGGTAGTTATGGCAACACTGTGTCTTCCTCCAAGTAAGGCGTGTCTGCAAATGACAGACAAATTATGACTGTCAACCAAAATCAGATCCAATCAGGCTAACAGCTGCTGCTATGCTGATGAAGCCAGCCACACGCAATCTCAAAAATATGACACTTAATCTATAGACATGTGTCAGGCTTTTACATGTAGCATCACACAACAACAACAACAACAACAACACAATCCCTCTGTTTCTGTCGCCCTCTCTACTTTGCCTCTAGCAGATTGCAGTCCTGAGACACACAATCTTCTGCCGTGCTTACACATTTTTCTGAATAACACCTTTGTGTTCAGTCTCACTCTCTATTCGCTACGTATGTCTGCTACTCTCCTCTCCACTCTTCAAAATAGAAGGGGCAAAATGCCTGCCAGTCTTTCTCTTTGTTAGCGAGGTATCAAAAAGCTGCTTTGCAGAAGCAGGAACAGAAAGAGAGACAGGATCTTTTGTAAAGTGCAGGTGTCATCCTTTCTGTTTCGCTGTCGGGAGGCCGATGTGCTGATGTGGAAGGCAAAATGAATGACATTAAGATAGGAACACAGGGAGGATAATCCTAAGGCTGGATATTCAACATTCAGACCACTCTGTGCTAAATTCGCTCACGGTTTTTCACTCTGAAAAAGTATGAAGAGGAAGAGGTAAGGTAGACTCACCCCACAGCTGTCTTCTTCATCTTGGCACAGAGCAGCAGATCGGTGAAGAGGAAGACGTGCCGTAACTTCCTGGAGCTTTCCGACACCTCCACCAGGAAGCCATCCTTCACCAGTTGACGAGCCTGAGAGAAAACCTGATGTCACTTCTCATTGTTTCACCAACACGTACACAACGCTGATCAAATCGATCTGACGCGAGTCAAATTGCGGTTTATTATGTTGGATGAAAACCATGATGACCTTTGGGAACACTAGAGAAGTGAGAAACTGACTCATTGTTGTTGACTCCAAAGTGACCTCACACTAAGTTTTTTTAAATGTACATAATGAGTTAAATGTTTCTTAATAACAGTGACTCATAACAGTCATATAGCTGAAACAAAAACAGGTGTGTTATTTACCTGCATACCAAGCAAACCAGCCAATCGTATCCACGGTAACAGACACTAACATTTAACATGGTTTCAAAAAGTAAAGTCGTCCTTCCTTTTAGTTAGTTTGTTTTATTTAAAAGGTACCCTGTTGAGTTTTCCATCCCTAGTAGCACCATGAGGCAATGTTTTTACAAGTAGGTCCCTGTTTTATTTGTATCGTGAATGTACATAAGGACACACATTCATGTGGGCGACATGATTCACATTCCGGCTACTTGCTCCACTGATGAACAGCTGGTGGCAGTAATGAGCAGTGCAGCAAAGCGCCCGTGAAGGTAGCGAAGAAGACTGTAAGCTAATAAACAAGGATGAAAACATTGCATGAATTAAAATATTTCTAAAATCTGCTTCTCAAGTGCTTTATGAATAAGGAAATGTACACAGATGCATACATGTGTTTTGTTAAGAAACACTAAATATCCTCCACAGGGCACCTTTAATATTTAAACTTCCTAATATACTCTTACTCAATTGTACTTGATGTTTTTTGCCTATAAAAGTTTTAATTTTCAAAGTGTTATTTGCAGAGCCTAAAAATGCAGAATTTTGTTGTAGTCAAAATATCGACTGAGCTGAATCATTGTCAGTCTCTCTTTGCACCCAGTGACACAACACCTGACCACATTCAATTATCCAGTCATGATGCCCTTGTCATTGCTCTGACCGCATTATTAAGACAAGTCCTGAGAAAAAACAATAGTATCTACTGTTTTTATATACATTACAATAACTAGGTGAAGTACAAACCACCCCACACACACACACCTCTCCCTTGGGCGTGGTGACAGCGGTCCTGCGAGGGTCGATCTCTTCATTGATGGAGGAGAGGAAGTTCTGAGATATCCGCAGAGCATCCTGCAGGAGAGGGAAGTCTGGGTGGTCCTTAGGAGTGTGTTTCAGCAAGTCCTGCAACACATGTTCAATAATGCAGGGTTACATAGATGTAGAAAACTTTTTGGCCTTATGGTTTTTCAGTAGAAATATAACATGAGAAGAAGTTCTGATTTCATTTCATCTCAATATTCAAAATAATTTCCTATCGAATACTAAACTCATCTCTGACTATCTCATTTCCTTGTTGTTGTTTTTGAAGCGGGACAGCTGACAACACCTCCAATTTCCACCGTCTATTACTTTGCATGAATGGCAGGAACATGACCTTTGTAGAAACACACTCTTGTCTTGTTGTTCTGACAGCTTTATGCAAACTTATTCATGCAGTATACTCCCATAAACTAACTAGACACATCCAGCCATCCTGCTTCCTTGATTGCCACTTTCTACTTAATTATCACTCATCCACAGTGGGGGAGGACACAGTGATAAACATCAGTGTGCAAAAAGCAAGGCTTTGACTTTGCAGCTCTCGGGCTGCTGTGTGTGGAGGAGAAAAAAGATGTGAGAGAGTCTAAATATTACTCTCAAGGGTGGATTTTCTGAGGAGAATGCAGTCTTTTATAAAATGTATCTTTTCTTTTCAGACTCTAGTGGTATCCAGCTACGCAGATAGATACATTTGTAAAATTCTGCAGCAACATTTCTTGATTATGTGTTTGTTGGTAATGTAGGTGAAATCATCCTTTAAGCAGTGTAAGTGCAAATTGTGTACTCACATGAAGGACCAAGGTGCTTCTGGTAACACGGTCAATAGGCTTATACAGGAGAGCTGTGGGAACAAAGGAAGAGGGCTCTGAGTCAATGTTGCTCTCTCTCCTTCTCTCTCTCGCACACGCACACACACACACATACACACACAGAAGGTCACAGTTCTGCGGCTCACACAAGGACAAACACTCCCCCTCAGCTCGCGCAGAGTTAAACACAGCACCTATAGTCTGACTCATAATATGATTCTCCAGTTGACATTCAAAATTCATGAGCATCCACAGTAATGAATTGTCCTTTGGCAAAATGTGCAGCTGACCCTGACCTTTGACCTCTCTGTAACACAGTTTTCATATTGGAGTTTAAACAGAGGTTCTTATTATTGTTATTTTAAAGAAACCTGACTGTGTGTGTGCTGTTCTATAGATTGACAGAGGAGGAATGCAGCAGTTTGTTACCACACACTCACACTCACCCACACCCACACACACACACACAAGTCCGTAGGCAGGCTGATTAACATGCAGTCCATCTCCAGGGTTGCTGCTCTTGCCTCCTATTGGTTCTGAAACAGTTTGCTTCCACTGCATATTCCGGTTGCTACTAGGTAAACTACCGCCTGCCTGGACACTAAACTTTAAGAGAGCCACTCTGAAACTCACTGATACAAACATAAACAGCCAAAAATGAATGCATGACAGTATATATATAATAAGCGCAATAAGACTGACACATGCCCACACGCTGCCATTCCCGTCTCTAAAATCACAGTTTTGAGCCTGCACCACCACACTTGGCTGGATTCCCCGGGGAAGGCTTTGCTGCTGAGGTAGTGTGAACAGCAGCAGGTCTGACACACACATGGCAGCTCTAGGTGAGAAACTCCCACAGATCGGACAGACAGAAAGATGGGGGGGGTGGAAATGACAAGAGGGGAGATAAGCGGCAGGGAAGATGGCAGATGTGAGAACCCCAATGGGGAGACGGATAAGAAGCAAACTCTCATATAGATGTATAAGAAGAAAAGAGGGGCGGGGGGGGGCTTATTCTGGGTTTCCTCTGTAAGACCTGAGTTCCGACAGTCGAGTAATGAAAAACCAGAAAAAAACGTCTCAAGGTCTTAAAATAATACTGCCACCGGTGTAAAAAAAAAAGTATAATTACCTTGTTCTGCACATGTGCTCAAAGAGAAAAGACAAGAGAGGCTACGTAATCAAAACAAACCACAGGGGCATAAAAAATTGAAAAGTGGCTGACGATGTTCCACTCGGTGATCAAGCTAATCTCCATTCATTACGGTGCATATTGCCGACTTTAAGCAAGTGATTTTTCAAACTGAAGGGAAGAAAAGCCCTGCCAAGAGTAACAGAGAGAAGGGAAGTAAGTTCTGTGTGCAGAGCTGGTCGTCCCTGGTACACACACACATCCCTCTGCTCCCAGAGAGAGGAAGAAACACAGCTACACTTCCACTTGAATGTTACACCATGTGTTTAAACCACTGAACGTCTCTCTCTTCTACTGACATGTTCTCTCTCTCTGTTTATGGTCACTTTTAAGTGGTCATCGCCTCCTCCTTCAGCTAAATGAAATGAAAAAGCCACAGTAAAAAAACGTCAGGGGAACATGTTCAGGTCCTCTGATAGGGCTTGTCATGTTAAACTTTACACACTCTATACACACACACACACACACACTCTTATATGCTCAAATGTACATACACACACTCCGCTACTGTATAACACCAAAGAGAATCTTATAGAGAGCCTTGCTGATGCTCTTTGAAGTTTCTAAACCCTTTGGTCATTAATAATGCTGCGTCCATCAATGGTCCGGGCTCAGTGAACCAATGCTGCTCCTGCAGGATTAACTGCAGGACCTGCACCGACTGCAACGCCAATGAACACCTCTAATTATATATGTGTGTGTGGGAGGGGGGATAATCACCTCAAGTACAAAGACTTTGGGAAAGTTTAAGTGACTTTATTTCACCTTGGGTACAACTCAAGTATCAAAAGTTGGTACAGCATATTTAATCAGCAGTATTGATTATTTATGTCCTACTTTGTGCTGCATGTATGAACTTGTACTACTACAATTTGGTTGTACTCTCAAAAGGAATATGTAAAAAAATAAGTTTTTCAGATCTCTACAGCTGTAGCTACAAATCTGGTGTTTGCAATACATCATATAGTAACATTATATCGTATAAACATCTAGTAAGAACACTGTACACTGAATATGTTTACATTACACCAGAGTCCTGATTCTGTTTATATGTTTGTGAATGTATATGTCACATCATGGTCACACCTGTACACCTCATATTACTATTATATAGGCAGCATTTTATATATAAATTTGATTATTTTTTCTTAATTCAAGTTAGATATATACATAAATGTATTTTTGCTGTTTTTTGTTTATAGTAACTGGTCATTATTACATTCTCAGGGAAGTTTACTCTTCTTTTTTTTTTTGCTGATGTCACTTAATACAATTAGGTTTATTCCTAAACTATAATATGTTTTCATTAAATATCTTTGTCACAAGTTATAACCACTTTTGATTTGAATTGTAAAAAAAAATGTGTATTCATGTATATATTCTGTAAGTATATATCATGTGATATATCAATATTGGAATTGTTTTACTCCCTAATATCGGTATCCGCTAGAACCCTAAAAATCCATTATCGGTCGGACTCTATCTTTTACAAGACCTGAACATATTCACTGAGTTCATCATTAACTGTTTTGAACCAGCTGATCATTAACCTTGTCAACATTATATATTCCTTTCTTTTATGTCTCTTTTTTTTACGATCGATCACAACTTCAAGACTTTATTTCATGTATTTATTTTCAGGTTGCTTCAAGTGTATGAAAATGCACGTGTCTGCAGTACTAATGCAGGATAAATGTGTGATCGTTTTACAGTGGCTACACAATTTTGGAATTTTCATAATTGTGGAATCTGGAAAGAGTCCTGGAGAAAGTCCAGTCAAGAGTCAGGGAAAAGTAGTAGACACACATTGCGGATTATTAAGTCGATGACCTGTCGCAGCGAGGTGCTTCTAATTGGTCCTGTTTTCAAGGTCGCATTGACAGCTTGGCCGAGGGACAGACAGTTCATCTTTGCTAACGAGGGAATGGGCCATCCAGGCAAAACCTTTGAACATGCACAACACACACACACACACACACACATACGGATGTACAGCTACAGGGACTGCCAGCTTTCTGCCTTTAATATTTGGCTAGGCTAGCAAAGCCAGACATCAGCCATGACGGAGGATGAAGATGAGGATGGGACGGGACAGATAGGAGAGGGATAATACATGAGGCAGAATGACAGACAGGGTGAGGCCGTATCAGGATTAAGGAATAGAGAGCAAACGCTAGCGATGTGGAACAAGCGTCTCCATTTACATGCAAAACAGGATGTTAGATACTTGTTTGATTTAGTACTTGTGTTGCTATTTGCATCCATTCATTAGAAGGTGGTGGGCAGATGAAACAGTGAGCTTTACTGTATGTAAAACAAGCCCGACAAACTGACTTATTTCAATAGAGACAAAACACACATCGGTTCATTTGGTCAGGATCTGGTGGCATGGAGACAAGAAAGATGGAAGGGTGGGTAAAGGAAAGAAAGGAAGAAAGCATGATTAAAGAAATATGAAGGGAAAAGAAAAACAGGAAGAAATCCCTGGACTGGCCTGCAAGGTAATTAAGGAGCCGCAATACAAACAGCAATCAAAGCAGCTGCCCTGAGTGCTGAGTGAAGATGAAACTAGTTTAGTTCTCATGCTTCCTAACTGCCAGCAAACAAATCATACAGTCCTCTTGTATAACAGAATACAGAGACAGCAGTACACATAGAAAAAAATGTGATTAAAATAACCCAGATGTTTGGAGTTTGATTCTTCCTCATTTACGGCGCATACATTAACAGACGCTTCACAAGTACATGCAGCACACACATGTGAACGCTCACACACCCTTCCTCAGCCTGACAAAGCCACATCATTAGCTCATCGCGCATGCTTATCATTGCATAATTCGGACATTCAGAAACCTTTTTCCTCTACAGATCTACCCTGTGGTTTAGTTAAGCAAAATCCCTTCAGCTTGCAAGACGGCAGCAGAGCAAAGACATGTAGCAGCCTCCTGATGCATACACACTCACACACACACACAGATCAGACTTAATCTGATCCACCAGTGATAAGTATCTTCAATGATGAGCAGTCTGGGGGCCAGCAGTCCTTATACAGGCAGAACACGCCTTGCATCCTCCTGTGTATTCACTATGATAAAAAGACAAGAACAACTGCAGTCTGTCAGTCCCGGCAAGCGGCATATTCAGGAGGATCATCACTCAGAAATCACACAAAAGCTCAGACGCTTCAAAATGAACTATTTTCATCACCAGAAAATCGAAAAAAGACTAATTTCATTTAAGGTCTGAAATCACCAGCATACAGACTCTATTTCTACATCATAAATATCGGTGCATGAAGCTTCTAATGCCAATCAGATATGCCGATAAACAAAATGAATATCTGACTACTTATTAATAACTGTCCAAAGTTCAAATATGTCATATCACCAATCTACTGTAGGATCAAAGACGTTGATATCCTGGCTCACAGAAAAAAACGGCATTGAAAAACAACAGTCCAAGTTGCCTTCATTAAACGGCGGCTCCTATCATGCAGTCGTTACCGTATGTGCAGTTACAACACAGTCTGAGGACCACAAGCACCTCCATATCCCTCTTCTCCTCTCCTCACTATGTTCTCCTGCTCACTGCCTTCTTTCTCAGGCTACGAGACAGACAGCAAGAGAGAGGGGGGGACCGAGGGAGAGCGAGAGATAGAGAGAGCAAGAGAGAGAGAGAGAGAGAGAGGGGGAGAGAGAGAGAGAGAGAGAGAGAGAGAGAGAGAGAGAGAGAGAGAGAGAGAGAGAGAGTGTGTGTGTGTGTGCGTTCACACATGCACCAGTTTGCCTCCCAAAGCCCGCCGCTGCATACACAAGTAGAAGGGGGCAGGACTGGAGTATTAAAGCACCAAGCCAGCCAGATACACTCACACACACACAAACTTACCCTCCATTGTGACCGTTGTGGTACAATCTTTGGAGTCTTTAGGACCTTTTACTTTGAGATCCTGAAAGAAACAAGAGGGGAACGATCAATTAAATTAAATCATTACACACACACACACACACACACACACACACACACACACACACACACACACACACACACACACACACACACACACACACACACACACACACACACACACACACACACACACACACACACACACACACACACACACACACACACACACACACACACACACACACACACACACACACTTCTTTGTACTTGCTTGACTGAAGCTGATAGAGCTAATGGAGTATAGGTCACTGCAGCAGACTGAGACAGCTGAAAGAGGCTGGGCCGTGCAACCATCACAGGTTTACCTCACAGTAAATTATATTCACAGCTACCAATACTGTATACCTCTACAGCATGAAGGTGAGATAATATGTGTTGATTAAAACTTTATAAAACAATGAGGCAGGATGTGCTTTAGGTGTGCAGTTATGTATAAAACTAACTCAGAAACAGGGGAATGAGAGCAGGTTTGTAATTGTCAGGTTCAACCAAAGTCACACTGTCACAGATATTTGGTTATTTAACATCAGTTATTTAACACCATCAAAGCAATCACAGGAGGATTTTAGCACCCCCCGACAGTCCTCCTCCACACCAGCTCTCAATGCTAAATATACTCCACTTGCTGCAACTATGCGTTAACATATAGTAACCCTACAGTATTCTAAACCTTCTGTTGTGAATCACACAATAAATTCATTAAGCAGACTTATAATAATTTTTTTCAATGGAATATATTTTAAATTCAATAAATACACCACACACCCGCGGACGAGTTGACTGGTACTGTCTATAAATGAAGACAGAGATAACTGGTAGCATCAGTCACGCTCAAGATGTGTTTTAAACTACTGTTCCTCAAATTTAAGAACCACATTTCCCATATGCACAGTTGCTTCCTGTCAAAAAGGGGATGTTTCGCCGTGCTTCCTCTCTCTCTTTGTATTACCGAGCCACCATTATGAGGGATTCATGTAGTACAAAAGGTTTGTCATGGTGGGGTCTATAAATGATGATTTAAAATACAACACACAGTAACTTTGATTATGTGACAAAATCATCCTAATACAAAAAGGAACCTCTCAGGCTCTTTCCATTCTTCCACCTGCTCCTTTAGTCTCTTATCATCTCTGGAAGATGGCCTACATACCTCAGATATCTTCTGGAACTGGCTGTTGGCCTGGCTGCATTTCTCTGCCGTCTCTAGAGCCACCTTGTAGTTGTCCACAAAGGCCTTGTACACTCCCAGTTGGCTGGCCTGCGATATGTGAAGAGAGGAAGAAAGAGAAAACATTATGGCACAGGAGAAACAGGCAGGTGTGAGGGAGGGAGAGACACTGATTTTGGTATTTACGTCTTCTCCATTTGACCTTTCATGGACACCGAGTGAGGATCTTGTTTACTACCCGATATAACATTTACAATATTGAGTGTAATCATGGCGTTAAAGCTAAACACTCCTGCGTATCACTTAGTCGAGTTTATATACAGAAAAAGAGCGCTGCAGTCCCTCTTCTGCTCAATCAGTATACATGAAATAATCCCACACCCATTCACACAGTCAATGCACACTGGCTAATCATATTCCCATAATGCCACTCTGCTGGTGGCTCTGTGCAGTTCTCCTGACTGGAAGAGAGCTGCTTTCTCTTTCCTCTTCCCTTTCATTCACAGCCCTCTGTGCTGCTGCACTGTATGTGCATTGTAACGCAAGCTGCAGGCCAGCATTGCATGAATATGCATCCTGCTACAGCTATGCTTGAATGGCTACGTTCAAGAGCCGTTCGCATCCTGTTAAAGCTATGAGATTGGGATTCAGCTGAATAGAGGGAATGAGTAAGACTTGTTACTTTTTATTTATCGTTTAACCCCACCGCCACCTCATATTTTCATTTCCTCTCTTTCCACTTCTCCCTCAGGATGCGAAGTGGAAAGAGAGAGAGAGAGAGAGGGGATGTTGGGAACTCAACCTGCCTCACTTAAAACATGATGTTGTTGATTAAAACATTCTTATTAGGAACCAATAATGGAGAAATGGAAGAGAATAAAAATAGCCATCTGATATCTTGTAATATCTTAGCACAGTTCTGACACAACCAGTTAGCCACATAATGACTTAAACGGACAAGAAGTGTCACCATCTGTACATAATCTCATCATGATGGAGACTTCATTACGTCCGACCCAAACCTTGAATGGAAGAGGAGAAACCACTGTGTGATTACTGAATTACCGAATTTCCTAAAATAGAGATTTTCGACTTTGGCAGCTTGCTTGGAAAGAATGACGTGATTATATTATATTATATCATAAGTTCATCATGTTGCCTGGATGCGCTGTGACCAGTATAAAACCATGACATTTCAAATAGCAAAATCACTGGTGAAAATAGCAGGTGGGGAAAACAACAGCTTGTGTTTGGGAATGGAGGTGGGAAGGAGAAGATGATGAAGGAGTAATGATAGGAAACAGAGAGAGAGAAAGAGAGAGAGGACAGCATTAGATGTGTTGACTAGTACAGACACTTTCAAGCTGATAAAATACCTGTGTAGTCTGAATAATTCAAATCCTCTCTGACATGTTGGACAGGAGAAGGCTGCAGTCCCAACCATGTTTCTAACAATATCTTCTGCGTGGTTGTGCAGCTCTGAGTGTAATACACAAAATATCATCCAAGCTTTGATTTGATTTTTTATTTGATTTTAGAGGATGACGACTCTCTGCTGTGTTTAAGCACAGGCCATTTTTAGCATCGGTTAAAGGCAACAAAGACAAACAAAGCAATAAAACAATTAAGACACTACTGCTCAAGTATTTGAGTGTCAGCATTAGGAATATGAAGCAATTTGCGAAACACTAGCTTGTGTTTCTGCCTTGCAGGGAAAAAATCCCAGCGTACAATGAATTGCACAATCAAAAAAGTGTATGAGCAGCAGTCCCTGTTGTCTACAATGAGCTGTAGTTCCTCCTGTTGATGAAACACATTGTTCCCCTTAATATACAAACACTCAAACTTGGGTCAGTTATAAAGATGTGACTGGTGAGAGCAGAGTATAATCAAACCATGGAGAAGTCACTGCAATACTCACACTCAAATGGAGTGATTACTAGCATCTGGAAATTCAAAAGGAACAACTGCATCGTTTAGAAATAAATCAAAATGTCAAAGTGAGATACCCTACGCATATATCGCAGCATGTGAGCCAACATTCTGAGATCCCCTCATCATAAATGTATCCTGAATATACTCTAAGCTAATAAAATAATGCAGTAAAAAAAGTTATGATGGGGAAGCAATAATCCAGTTACCAACAATAACATAATATATGGATTATACTTATAGTTAAATGTGTCATAAGATTGAGGAATGTCTTTAGAAATGTGTTTGCAAAGCCCCTTCACAGCCATGACAGCATGACTGAACCCTTCCTACTTCATGCCTGCGGGGATTTTGATAATTTGGTGGGTCAAATGAAATCCTGGCAGTCGCATGCTGCAGCTGAGACCCTTTCACTGTCTGAAAAAGGTGAGAAAAGTTAGTTCCGCGGCTGGCTTTTATCCCCTGTCGGCCTGCTTTCTGTAATCTTGTCCCTCTGTGTTGCTCCGGTGGCCTCCGCGCTGCTGACGGGGAGCAGTTGGGTGTAGACCAGTTAATTACGGTGCCATCTGTAGTGTCGCGCTGCCACTCTGACTAAATGTTTAGCCGCCACATGACATGCCCATGTACACACATACACGCGGCGCAGATGGGAGCTGATGACTACACTAATAGGTGTCACTCGGTGGTGCCGACTCCTGGGGTCAACAGGGAGGAGAGGGAGAATGACAGGAAGCACTTTATCTACTAAATGTGTCACATAGAGAGTCACGCTCATTTTCACTAAAACTAAACATGAGCATCTTCCACAGTTACTGACATGTATTCGCCTCTGAACCATCTATAGAATCATTTATTCATTGAATGTTTCGTTCAATATTTATTAAATTAAAATTTCTACTTTACTGCACATTTAAAGACAAACCAGTGTGCTTTAAAGGAGAGGTAGTAGTAATTAGAACTCGACCTATATATCAGACCTGTTGGCCTATCTATTGAGTATTAGTGTTTATGTTTTCCGATATGTACCGTTTAAAAAAAAAAAAAAAAAGTGATATATAGGCCGCATTTTATGTATATTTAATCCTTTTTCCTAATTATCTTAATATGTACATAATAAATTCCTAGCTGTAAGGTAGGTATGAATTTTTTTGCTACTTATGATACGTGACATCCAGTACCAAATCCAAAACAATACCTAGAATATAAATCTATATATAGAAGTCTATATATATAACGCTGTCTAAAATTAGCCACATTTAGATAAGGTATTAAATAAGGAAATATCACCTCAAAGAAAAAGAATCTGAGCAGACATTCAGTGCCAACTTTTCAAAACTAAACTGATGCTGCAAACACTTTTTAGTCATTACCAAAAAGTAGTGGGGTTTCATACCCTGCTCTAAATTTGCTATTTGTGTCTCAAACACAAACTGCAATATAGCTCGACCTGATTCGGTATTGCACTTATGTGGTATTGCATGAATGATTATTTAGCTACTTTAAATAGCAACTTTGATCTTTTAGGTTTATCTGTTTCTTGTGTAAGCCTATAAGGAGGATTATTTGAACATAAGACAGATATGTAGGAGTTCTCTGTTGTCATGAACAACAACTGAATGAGCAGTACTGCGAGAAACATTCTTTGAGTTGTGGTGGGTTACTGCTAATAATAACTCTGGCTGATGGTTTACATGGTTTTTTTTAAGACATCAAAATGTGCCTGAAACCTTGTGTGAGATGCTGAAAACCAAAAGTGAAACATCTTTACATTCCAGTAAGTTTCATATCAGAAGAAGTCAAACATCTTACTCAAGTTCCTTATAGTGATGGCATGATTTTCTCAGTTATTTTAGCAGAGGTGTGACAAAATATTAACTACTGTAACTCACTGAGTCACTGAGATGTGACCACACAGAGCAGCAGCAGTGCGTAAATGTAGCTTCACAATCAGCACTATCATACCAAACAACCTTGACCTTGTCTTGAAAAATACGCTGATTAACAATACGTTGATAATAAGATCGGACCGAGAGTTTACTGTGTGCTGCTCCACATTGCACAGGCATTAACTCTATTTTAAATCTTTAACATTTTCAAAAATACTTTGGTTCTAAATCAAAGCTGCTAGCCCACAGAAACAAACACTGAATCACAGGCCAGAAGAGCCGGGCATGTTTTATGACATCAAAACTTCTCTTTTTTTGAAAGCCTAAAATAGATGATGAAGGCCTGGTTGTGAGGTGAGACTCTGAGCTGGCACGACACTCGCTCTCGTCCTCTAGTCTAAACAGAAATGTGCTAATGACTTGGCAAAACGTCACAGGATCTCTCATAATGGGACATCTGATAAACTCACAGCTCATTGGCGAGAATAAAATCACACCTTTTAAGAACCAAAAATGTGGTGTGAACTAAATGGATGACATATTCAATCACTGATTTTCCAAGCTGTTCGTCAAATGTATCTGGTTAATGTCATAAAATTTAAAGGAAGATTTCAAAAAGAGCTCAGTGTCAGTACAGTATTTTCTTTTTTTCCCCCATGACAGTAAAGTCTTTCCAAATAAAGGAAGTAGCTGAGACCAGAGGGGGTTCCCTGTGTACATTTACTATAATAGACTGATTTTTACTCAGCTAGTTCATTTATATTTCAACATCAAATCCATAACAACATCGATCTATGGTAGATACATTATTGCTGTGGAATGAAGCTGGAGAATCCTGCCAAAAAAATGCCGGTAAGAACAGCAGGACTGAGGAAGGAGGAAAATATACATATATATATATATATATATATATATATATATATATATATATATAGTGTGTCCAAACTTCTGACTGCTACTGAACAATCTGCTGGGATATTGTGAGGCTCCCAAATTTAAGAGCAAAAGCCGGCTGTTACAGTCAGGTGGAGAAGCTGACAGCGGTTTCACTTTTCGACATAACCAGTGTTTGCTTGTCTGTTTAGATTCCAGCCTGAGAAAATGATAAACCACAATCCACTATTACCATCTGTCCACAGTTGGTCTGTGTCAGGCTAAATTAACAGAGCACTACACTACACCTCCAGCTTTCTGTATCAAATGACTTTCAAACTGTTTTAATTGGCTGCTGAAGTTAACCATTTTCCTTGATGATCATGTCTGGATTTTACACACCAACTGAGCATTACATTCTAAATTAAATGCCTATTTGAACTCATTTTTCCTGCTAGGGGTGCAGTTTCTTACATCTTAATTGAAAGTCTATTACACCATGTTGCATCAGCCTATCTAGCATATTCCAAACAAACATAAAGAGTATCTGAAATGTGCTAAGACACACATATTGTATGCAGATGCTCTGAGGCTATGTTATGTGTTGAGAAGTCCCATGTTTAAATTACATTATCCTCTGCAAATCTCACTATGTAATGATCTCCCACAGAGGGAAAACTAACTCACTTAACTACTAGCCGAGGTCTGGAGCCTCACTAATTCTATACACAGACACATCCACACACCTAACAATGATACTGTTACATTATGCGCTGAAAGAGCCTGTTTAAACAGCATAATCCAGTTCAAATATGGCAGCCTGAGAGACCGAAGGCTGTTGCATTTCTGCTAATGTACTCAGACCACAGACACGGGGGTGTGCGCACACACACACTTACGCACGCAGCCTAAATTAGAAGGGTGATTCACTCTGTACAAATAGACCCTGACGATTCTTGTTTTTAATATTCACTTACATACACGCTGTAAATGATGGAAGGGAAAGAGAGGGGAAAAAGACCCAAACACAATGTGAGCACCAGGCCCACGTCCCACTCACCAACTTCTGAAAGAGATGCCCAACTGTGACCTTCTCATCCCACTGCTGGATGTTGGGATAGAGAGCGTCGTAGAACTCCTTGTGGATCTGAAAGATTTCCTGGATTTTGTAGAAGATGGTCTCCACCTGCTGGATGGTCAGGACGGGCTGCGAGGAGGTGGCCGCGGCTCTCAGGGGACGCATGGGCTGGACGGGCAGAGACGGTGGAGAATGGGACAGAGTTAGTGAACACAACTCAGCTGATGCGAGGACAGACCAACCTGAAATGTATTCCCAAATATTATTTAAATATATTAAGAATGGGAGAAAAACTGGCATTATACTTTAACTCAATGTTTCTTCTAGACAATTTCAAGTTTATTGTGGCGTATAATTGTTTCCTTCAAACCAATGTTCATTCTATTCGTTTTAAAAAGTTATAAAAGTACTTTACTGTGAAGTTTTTCTACACTCAAGTTCTGATAAAGTGGGTTGAGGTTGTGTCTAATTTCAGAGCAGGCTTTGAGCATAACTTGGTGCAGTTAATTGGCCAATCAGTGGCCTAATTGGGCCGGTGCCTGAGAGGAAAAGTTTCTGATCTTGCTATGCGTCTCCCAGTGATAAGCATGTATTCTTGGCCTGTCTTCTCTACTATTGGGTGACTCTTTTCTCTGCTGTGCTGTTTCTGACCAGTCAGATTGCAGGCTAACTCATAGAGAGGTGAAGAGTGGACATGAGGGATAGGGGGGGTGGGGGCACACTGAATTACAGTGAAAACAAAAAGGCTTTCACGTCACAGAAGCAGAAGTTGTGGACTGGTGATGAGTCATTCTGCTACTGATTGCAGGGGTTTAGCATGAAGTCTAATCACAGAGAAAGGCAGGCTAATTTTTATAAGAACTGACATTTACTGCACTCGACGCCCCCGGGAATCTCTATGTATGATGGAGAAGCATCAAGCTGAAAACCACTCAGGGTTTTAACAAATGTGTTTGACAGATGAATGAATTCAAACACTTGTCACATATGTATCTCCATTTATCTCTGCATGTTACTGGTTACATTACAGGTTAACATCATGTGATTACTGAACCCACACAAACACAAAAAGGCCAGACAGCTTTCACTTGAGATGAGACGTGTTCACACATTTTGAGTCAAAGCCAAGTCTCTATACCTCCTTTAATGAGCCGCTGGCTTGTAGCCTACTGCTGTAAGCTGATAAAACATACATGTAATGAACAGTGAGACAAACTGCAACTTACTGTAAAGTACTATAGTAGTGCACTGTTATCACACCTCTGTTATAGGTGCTGTACTGCAAGTTACTTTCTCAGGTGTTAAAAACACAGTAATAAGCAGCTGAACACAAGCTTCCAGACTGCAATTGGCAACTATAGCAAAACATCCAAGTGTAAGTATCTACTAGGCTGTCACACAGCTCCATCACTCTTCAAACATATTGTCAGACTCATAAGATTTTTAACACTGAAAGGTGTCACATAAAGTTACAGACAACAAACTAACACTAACACTTATGACATTTGTTACAATTTCAGCTTGCCAGTGTTTTGATAGTGTCAACTAAAACCTGCCAAATATAAATAATGCAAACATAGCAAAAACAAAGTGTGATCGCACACTGTATTTTAGTCATTTTCTCAATGACTGAAGAAGTTGAACAGGGCAGGAAAAAACTCGTTATTAGTTCTTTTGAATACTGACGTCACTAAGGGCTGAAAGAGGAGGAACTGAGACACACAACAGATTTTCGACAGCATTTCTGCACTTCTTTGTTTACCTCCTTGATTGCTACTAACTCTAGCTGTCTTTTAGAGGAGGAGGTTTTTCCACTCCAACTGTTGTCATAGTGACAAAACTATTTTACAGAGTAACACAATTTTGCACTTGCTATGAGACTAACCAATCATGTTGGTCAAAGTGTAGCGTGTGGCTGAGATCAGGATATGACATAGTTAAGTTGGGGAACCATGCTCAGTAAGTTTGTTTCAGGAAACTGCTGTGAGTGTGGTCTCTTGCTTTCAATATGACCACTAATGACATTCTTCACACAGGCTTGCACCAAGTCACACAGCAGCAGTGCTGCAACATGCATGCTTCTCCATGAGCCTTCATGCATTGAATATGAATAATAAAAAATAGCTGCTTGTATGCATTGATGCAGCCCAAAGTGGCTGCTCTGAAGGAAGGGTGTTGCACAGCTTAGGGTCATAAAAACAGAAAACAGCCTCACTACATTTCTTGTGGGCAACATTAGGAGCTTCTAAAGAAAAGCAGTTAAAGATCTGAGAGCTCCAGTTGGAACATAAAATAAAAAGTCAGTGGGTGATATAGGATGTTGCGATGTTATGTTAGACTTAAAAACATGTGAAAAGACTAAAAAACTAGAGATGTTTTAGTCAAAACCTTGAATAAGATGAAAAAATTATGTATTTCTTGAACTTAATAAAATGGCAAAAAAAAAGCCCATTCCTATATCTGTAACGTATGTCTTAATTTGTTTAGACAGACAAGCAAACAGATGAACAGGCTACTGATTTTGTCTTTCTACTTTCAATGCTACAAATAGGACTTTGGTTTTATGCTTGTTTCATGTCTTAAAAAATGAGTCATTCAAATATGAATATCTGTGAGACAGATAAAAACACAAAGAATTATGGATGTCCAATGAAACAGAAATACAGATGTGTGTCATCTGCAACATTATGTTATGTCATAATAATATACAGATGGAGAATGGATTGGGCCCAGAATGCTTCCCTGAGGAGCACCATGATAAGTGTCAAATGTCTGTGGCACAAAAATCCAAACATAGACTAACAAAAGCTTTCTTCCTCGCAAGTATGAGCAAACTTTCATGTAATTTACTTTAATCAAGCTATGGCTGGTTTGACAGGCAGTCTCTAATTTTTCTTATATATTATTGGTATTCAAATGATCATATAGTTGGTCCAAAATATGCTTCTCCAGATATTTTATATGAAAAGAAAAATTGGAGATTGGAGATTTCATTTTGTTGTATTACATAAAAATGTTTACAGGGTTTCTTTTTTGCAGTGTGTGTGTGTGTGTGTGTGTGTGTGTGTGTGTGTGTGTGTGTGTGTGTGTGTGTGTGTGTGTGTGTGTGTGTGTGTGTGTGTGTGTGTGTGTGTGTGTGTGTGTGTCTTACCAGTAGCAGAGCCTCCAGCTGGTTAATGTAGATCTCCTCACTGGCCATGAAACCAGACAGGACCAGTTTCTTCATCTCCAGACCTTTCTCTATTTCTCCCTGCAGGATAAAACATATATGATTATAATGTATGTATGTACACACACACACACACACACACACACACACACACACACACACACACACACACACACACACACACACACACACACACACACACACACACACACACACACACACACACACACACACACACACACACACACACACACACACACACACACACACACAGAGCAAGGATCCTTGAGTAACCTATTTGTATTCAGGATTAATTTCTAACCAACACCACATTAAAGTACTATGACTCAATCTCATTTCCTGACGCCACTGCAGTTACCATATCAAGTAAACGAGGCATTAATACACACACCTATCCAAAGTGCAAGGGAATGTTAATTTGGAATTTCTGCTCATCTAATAACATCAAATTGGCTTGCTTCCTCTGTGGAAACTCTTACTCCAAGTGTTTCCAAGCAATTGTTATATTTTGTCTTCAGTATCAGGGAAGTCACCACCCTAATCATGTTTAAGAAACACTGAGAGAGAATAAAACGAGACAGACTTGTAGTGTTCTTTCTATTCTGAGGAAAATACTAGTTATAATAAAAAAAATCAAAGATGGAAATGAGAAAACGTAAATACAGCTGCAAGTAGTAAAAGTCCATACTGACTCAGTGGTTATTAAATCCAAAAATATTCCAGGATGTTTGCTATCATCACTTGAGCGATCTTATCTAGTCAGCAAGCTATTAATAAAATATCTTACACACTGCCCCGTATGTGTAGGTGTGAAGATGACAATCGTTGTTATATTGTTATATAATATTGTGTTAAACAAAGCAATTCAAATGTGTGAAAGCTACTCAGGCAATCCTCATTTTAATATTAATAACCAGGATATACCTTATCAGTCAATCAACTACCTCCCCAAAGTAAACACCTGAGCACCTGGCCAGACAATCATTCACTCTTGGCCTTGTGCTAAAGAGACACAAAGGTTCACATCCATATTAAAAGGCAATAAAGTTGTAGCAATGAAGTGTCACATATGTACTTAACGCAGGCCTAAGAACAGAGATGTGTGTAGAGGAAGAGTGAGTAGAGGAAGATTAATTATTAACACAGCCAGATCCTTACAATAATATCAGCACACAAGCTCTGCTTGATAAGGGAAGAGAGCAATGACCTCATTGTTTTAACCCGATCATGACCAGCATCCACCCTATGCCACTCATGCTAGACTGGACATACAGTAGCTTATAACCACGTGCAAAATATACAGTATGTACACAATATATGCTTTTAATTGTTAAATTACAGGATTATAATGGATTAGATACTTTGCACAAACTATTGCAGGCTAGATTCACTTATAAAATATGCAACATATGTTTATCAAACTAAGAGATAGAAGTAATATTTATGTCATATATTAAAATTGAGTGACAAATGCTACATGTGCACCTGCTCACCAGTACTGTATACTTGCATCTCCACACTTGTGATGATGACAGCGTTGAAGTTTGATCTCTCTGTAGTTTAAAACTGAATAAGAGCAAAAAGCATAAAACAAACCAGGATTGATTTCTAAAGCTTGTGTCTTATATAACTGAACTATGGAGGATTTTCAGCGATCATCAATCTGTCAGGCTGCATTTAAGTGATTGCCTCTGTAAGGTAACGAGGGAGTTCAGCGGCACATGTTTGAAGCAGAGGATTTTTTAAGTTTATGAGAAGTAGCCTCTCCACATGTTTTAATGCTGGCATTCCTTGAAAGAAACTGAAAAGAGCATTTTTCTCATGACCAAAAATTCAAAACAAAAGCCAAACCAGAAATTAGTCACACTCTCGAAACTCTCGGATGCTTCTTTGACGTGCAAGTACTTATTTCCAGTACCATATGTCTGCTCACATCTCACATTTATTTTTGTTAAGCATCATTGTGTTTTTACTTTTTTGGAAATGACATTCCAGAGCTGTATTTAACAAGATTTCTCTTAAGATGTGATGCCAGATCCCTGTAAGCTGACCTGACACTTCACTAAACAAACACGGAGACATGAGGATCTGTGTAAGTGTTGGTGACGTGTAAAGCTTACTCCTTCAGTGACAAACGTGTCACAGCAGGACGAGAAAGAAAAAAGCATGAAAGGAAGGGGGAAAAAACTATTTTTTTTCCGACAGTGGGAATATTTTCCCTCCGCTTGTACAAAGAGCTACTGTGTGTCGAGAGAGGAGCGAGATGAGAAATACACATTCAGAGTGGTGAGAGGATTTTTCCACGGCAACCTGCCTGTCCTCCCTTACTTTTCCCTTGTCAGTTACGCTTTTCATACAGACGAGCCTACATGCTTTCAAGCTGCTATCTAGATTGACCTGCTACCATGCAGAGTCCTGCTTTTTGTCAGTTCATCTAGTGGGAGGAGCACACACACACACACACACACACAAAGAGGCTTCTTAACAGATGTAAGTTACCATTAAGTAGCAGAGATTCTTAAAAAAGCAGCAGAGTGAGCGAGTGCCTTATCATCAGGCCATGTGGAGACATCAATGGCTGTCATACACACACACAAACTCTGGCAGTACAGATGGCTCATACACACACACGTTGCAGCACATACTGTAAACTGAAACTACATCACACCATAACACCAGTAGGACTCTGCACTTTGTTACACACGGCCAAGCTCTCAAGCTCAGTAAGAGTGTTAAGTTACGCATGTGTGTGCATTTGCATGTGTGCCTGTGTGTGTGCCTGTGTGTGTGTGTGTGTGTTCTCTGCATCCAGCTGTCCAGCCGCTGTCTCACCTTGAACACTCTATTTAACGGAGTGATGGGTTCCAGCTCCCCATCTCCATAATCAAACACCTCCCCCTCCTCCTCCTCCAGCACCCTATCCAAGAAGCAGAGCGCCTCCTCCTCGTCCTCCTCCATGATTCTTTCTTTCTTTCTTTCTTTCTTTCTTTCTCCTCCACTTTCTGCCTGCAATTCCCCTCTTCAGGGCCTGTCTGGACACATCAGTGTTTTCCCGTCAGAGCAAGTCGTCTGGACACCGAGAGAGAAAGAGAGAGGACCACGGGACCCCGCCTACATAACCCCACCCCCTTCCTCTGCTGGGCTTCCTGGTCTGTGTGTGTGTATGTGTGTTTATGTGTGTGTGTGTGTGTGTGTGTGTGCGTGTGTGTGTGTGTCACTGTTCCACCTCGGTCGATGAGGTCTGCCCTCCCTCTACATCCGCCCCTCCCCTCCTAACAAACGATATCCAGCCACTTCCTTGATGGCCACATAGGCTGCCTCTCTAACTGTGCTTCACCGGGAGACTCATTCTGCTTCATTCTCTCTATTTCTTTTCTTTCTTCCGTCTCTTCAGGCTGAAGCCACTTCCCCATCACATGAACACACTGTTTCCCTCTTTCCCGCATCACTGAGTGTTGCACAGTTCATTTCTGTCTCCTCCTCTCTCTCTCTCTCTCTCTCTCTCTCTCTCTCTCTCTCTCTGTTTCTTGCACTCTGTGGTCATTGTTTCTTTATTGATCCATTTCAGAGGCTTGGATGTTGAGCTGAGACCGAGCTTAATGTGCTGCTGGTGCAGCTGATTCTAATTACAGGTCGCATAGTTCACTGGGTAACAACAATTTTTGTTCTGGCAGAACACGGGGTTCAAAAATAAAACAATGTTTAAAAAAAAAAAAAAAAGACAGACACAAGCTGTTAGGAAAATCAATAAATCTGGATAGTAGAGATGGAAAGATACTGGAACTGAGAGCGATTTGTCACACTGAACATGTGATGAGTCAACTCTTAGTGTGTGTGTTACTTAGCATGTGTGTTTATGAATGACTATAGTTCACTTGCTATGACCTCTCAACCCTGCTCCTGACCCGTAGATGCCACTTCACAGGAAGTGAGACCCACTACTGCTCGTCCAGCCTCCCCCACCCACCTCTTTCTCTGGAAGATTTTAGTCCTTTTCGTCTGTGAAGTGTCCCAAACCTCATTTTTAGGCAATTTTCAGGTAATTTAAGCAGGCTAATCTTGCAAAAATCTAGGCTAGTTTTAATTACTAACATCGTAGTCTACATTAGTTGGGATGGGCTTATTTTACAAGGCAAGGACTTGGAAGACAGCTGGGAAAATAATACTATTTCATTTATTGTTGTGGCTTGTATTTCTAGGTCAGCAACATTATAAGAGAGTAATACAGGGCGAGAAAGGAGTGATCTTGTAAGAAAGAGGACAAAGGATAGAAAATAACATCAGACATAAAGAAAAAATGGTATGAAGAAATACAAAGGAGAACCATTTGAGAAGAAAAATAAAGGGGAAAAAAACTAATTCAGAGCAACAGAGGAGGTATCCCTATTCAGAAATATGTTTTTTAAAGCATCCCAAAAAACATAAGCCAAAAATTATCTGCATTGCACATTCACATACAAGCTCCTTATTCTAAATGTATGTATCTTAGCAAGGTGGTGTCAGCATTGGCTGTCTGGTGTCAGCAGATCAGAGGCCTGTGCAAACTCAGCGGAAAGAAAGGCCTACTTAACAAGGCGGTGAGGAGAGGGCAGCTTCAGTGGAAAGACCTTTAAGGTCCGGGAGGCAGCGTCTAACACGCCTTCTCCACAAACAAATCTTTTCCGCAGTAGACCAACCGACTCGGTCACGCTCACTTTAAACTGCTCTGACTGAATTTACTGTTAAAAATGTAGAGGTCAGGAGACGCCTGAAGGTGAGGGCGGGTAAAGATAAATACGTCATCAGAACTAAAAATATAGATCCCTCACTGCCGCATTTTGACTAATATTATGCATGCAGTGACAGCTTCTTGAGGGTGGAAGGATTCAAATGTGCATTGCAGTCTATTGAGGTGCTGACTAAAAAAAAAATCATCCAACGCGGATGAAATACCAAATTTAACCCTAATAATAAGGCTGTATGAGCTGTTTATATATAATAACTATTTTAGTCAGCATATTGATATTACTGTGATAAGTCTCCTCTTGGTAATTGGGGTCACTTCAGGAGGTGATGCCATTATAATAGATAATTTACTGAATTAAACAAATACAATCAACTTCTAATCAAACTCTAACTAATTTAACTTTACTTCATATGTGTGATGGATTATTTAACTGCTCCTCAAAGCTCATTAGTTCGGATAGTTTTAACATGTCCTCTGTAGCTTGTTATTACAATAATTTGCCACTAGATGGAGACACATTTTCATTTACAGAAGCTTCCACCCATGCATAGTGACTCACAGTGAATGTAACAGAACAATAGGCTTTACAATTCAACATTTACCACTTTTATAAGAAGGTCAGTGATCAAGGCCGCAGTGTGTTTACAATGCAGGGATAACAGAGTGATAAAAGAGCTGTTTGGAATAGAGATAGGGTTGGCAGATCTATAGAGGGAATAAAGCAAATGGTGGGATGAGGATTTTATAGACAGAGACTGAAGGAGGAGGAGGTGATGAGAGGCAATTCTTGAAAGAGGTGACAGACGTGGGGAGGCAATCTCCTGGAAATTCTGAAATGCCATTCGCTGTGTAACAGAGGGACGTGATAGACTCTGCCCTGAAGCTGTGCAGGTGTTTCTAAATCACATAACAAGTCTCACCCAACCAGGCTCAGGGTTTCTTTCATATAAGTACACGTACAGTAAGAATGGTAGTTTTTATCCAGGCTTTTTCCATGCTGCAGGTTAAAGCTGATGAGATGTGTGAAGTGAATACCTTCAGGCCTATGTGTGTGTGTGTGTGTGTGTGTGTGTGTGTGTGTGTGTGTGTGTGTGTGTGTGTGTGTGTGTGTGTGTGTGGGAGGCTTGGTTTTAGGTCAGGGTCAAACGTGACTCCTGCTGAGCCTCCCTGGGTTGATGAAGCACTCGCTCACACAGTCCTACACACAAGTGGTAACACAGGACTCACAGTCACAGGCACAATCACAGAAACACACGTAGCCGCAGGGCATGAAAAGAGACTCTGCTACCCTCTGACCTGCTCATAAGGAGGGGATGAAACACGACAGGACAACAGGCACTGAAATACTCCGATAAAAACATTCAGAAAACTACCAGCAGTTTTATATAATTAGTATATTGGTACTCCCTATCAGAAATGAATATAACTGCAACGACCTAACAAATATCCATTTCGTGAAAGCTTTTACGTCAGCTGTTCTAAATGCCTGGTGTCTTAGAGTGTTTTATATTTCCAGCAGCAGCAGTTTATTTGGAATAAACAGAGGAGCAGATGGTATTTAGCATGTGCAGAGAAATCACAAACACCCATATTAAACATCTTCAATACATAAAGTCTAATTTCATTACCTGTAAATACAAATACAAAAAGCATCATAGCACCAAACACTGACTGACTCACACGCAAAAAAATGACCGAATGTTAAAAAAAATCACAACAGCACGGTTCTTCAATGTATTCTCCATGCACACACTGACTGGCAGATTGATGCTTGTGGCGTCAAACTCCATCTGGGTCAGCGGTCATTTCCTGCTGCTGTGAATGTGCCACCTGCAGTGTGCTGCAGGCAGTCCAGCTATTGTGGCTAATCGCTATCAATTACAGAGGGTGAAAGATCCGGCGGCTAACTTCAGGAAGAAACAAACACCCCAGACGAGAAAAAGACTGTGATCACAGATGAAGCTTGGAGTAAATAATGCCAAATAAAACTTCTGCTGCTGATAATAGGGAGAAACACTGGCTGACGACATATCAGCTTTAACTGTTACTGATACTCTAATGCTGTTAATGTATTGTAAACTTGAGAGTTTAGATAATATAATTAAAAGGGACATACTGGTAAATATTGCACCTTTCACTAAATATTACATAAATCAAATCAACTTGTAGAAACATGAACCTCTCCTCATATAGTTAATGATTATTTAGTTACCTTTAGGTTTCAGTTATATATCATTAGATTAACAGAGACTGTTTTGAAGACACTTCCTTGTTGGTGCATTGAAAAAAGCTCCAACATCTGATATTAGAGAGTTGAAAGCACCAACAAGATTTACCAAAACAAATGTAATCTGAGAAATGAATCTAAAAGCTTTGGAAAAATACTGTTGAGTATAAACTAATTGTAGTTGATGGGTTTAAACATACAGAACTACCAGTATAGTTATTAAGACCTTTCAGGATCTTGACAAATATTCTACATATGCAACCTGCCTGGAGCTGGACCTCACCTGAGCCAATCAGTCATCTAGCATGTAATCACACCCTGGAGCAGTGTGATGGACTGCTACTGCTTCATACCTGCCTCTATATGTATATATGTATGTATGTATGTATGTATGTATGTATGTATGTATGTATGTATGTATGTATGTATGTATGTATGTATGTATGTATGTATGTATGTATGTATGTATGTATGTATGTATGTATGTCTGTCTGTCTGTCTATGTGTGTGTGTGTGTGTGTGTGTGTGTGTGTGTGTGTGTGTGTGTGTGTATGTTCATACCCCAGACAGCAGGCCCTCTGGTGGTGTAGGAGAGACCGCTTCTCCGTCGGGCCCTTGGGGCGCGCACAGCTGGGGCGACATGGTGGGGGATTCATCTATATAGGGCAGCGTCTCAGAGCCATCCTGAGACTTGACGTCCTCGGCCCCGTCCCCCTCGTAGCCATCTGTGTTGTAGTTAAAGTCTGGAGGATAGAGAAGAGGGGAGAGAAAGAGACGGCGGTTAGCATTTTACCACACAGATCGAGGCGGCCGCTGGGTTCAAACGCAATTATTTATTTTTGCAGAGCCGACAAATATTGACACACAGCTGCTAACTTAATAAAACAGTCACAAGTAACTTGCTTAATGTTTCTCTGGTTTTCTGAGGTATCACATGATTAGGCTTAGTATTGGTATTGAGGTCAAAATTCATGTCCTGTGACAGTGCTGCTGTTCAGGCCTGAGTAACAGTGACAGCTCCAGTGGAAGAGAACAACGCTGATTCTGAAACGACTCCTGTCTCCTGCCTTCACACACATACAATACCAGCGAATAAAACATGGGATAATAAAAAAGATGTATGAGATATATAACTTGACTTGAAAGCTTTTGAATGTGATGTCTTATTAGAGAGGAGAGGTGTATTTTTGATGGGCGGTCAGGGATGGTGATAACCAGCTACAGCACACACCTCCTTGCTCCCTCGTGGGGGAGAGGAGTTACATTCTCTGCAGACAAACAGCTTCATGTAATGGTCATCTGTTATAATAAAGTACATGAAAAAGACAAGCAACACTGGTGTACTGTCAGGAACTATAAGGCCATAAACAAAAAGGAGGAATTAGTGACTGGAAGTGACAGTAGGTTATTTTACCCTGATGAAATGCAAATCCTTTATATCTTTATATTTCCTTTATGAACTTGGAATAGCAGCAGTGCACACACCAAAGCTTGTGTCAGACTGTAATTCCAACAGAAAACCTAACAGCAATGAACCAAAAGCAAAACTAAAATGTTTGAGAAGAGCTTTATGTGGGAGGTGCGTAGGTGAGCCTATCTGCCTGCTAATGACCTACACTGAACTCACACACACCACCACTGAAAAGTAGAACTGTGTGTGAGCTCACCATCATAGCAACAAGGTGTGTGCAACATATCAGCAAATCCTAACGAGCCGCAATCGAGAACTAATTGAAAAATAAAAGCGGGGGTCTATCCCCACTGGGACGACACGCGCCATCAAGCAAATGCCGATGGATGCCTACAGTGGCCGGCACGCTGCCGTCTGTCACCTTCTGACACGTGCCATAACCCACAGTCATAGGACCACCCACCTGCCAATCCCTACCCTTAAAGAAAAATCCCTCCATCTGTCACTTGCATGCAAGTATGTGTGTGGGGAGCGTGCAGAGTCACAGCTACCATATGGTTTATTTGTAGCTGTGGGGCAAATAGCTGACAAATGGTACATTTAGGTCTCAGCTCACTAAGTGATGCATGTACAAAAAAACAAAGACATTGAGAGTGTGCTCAAAAGCTGACAGATGAAGAGTAGAACATGAGATGAAGGGGTTAAAATACTCAGGGAAGGTCATTTGTCCAACACCAACTGTGCCATGATCGTGCCACAGAAAGGATCTGCTGCTCCAACATGCAACTGAGTGCGTGTGTGTGAGTGTGTGTGGTTGTTTTTTCCTCACTCCTCCATCTGTTCCCTCTCTGTGGCTCTTCTGTACACCTTCTGCCTTTCTGACATGCTACTTTGTCCTTATTTGTGTTAGAGAGAGTGTGTGTGTGTGTGTGTGTGTGTGTTTGTGTGTGTGTGTGTGTGTGTGTGTGTGTGTGTGTGTGTGTGTGTGTGTGTGTGTGTGTGTGTGTGTGTGTGTGTGTGTGTGTGTGTGTGTGTGTGTGTGTGTGTGTGTGTGTGTGTGAGAGTGAGGTATTGATGTTTGGAAACTGAACTATGAGTCCGAATGAATGTTTTGGACTGGCTGCTATTAAGAGTGGAGTTCAATGTTCCCATTGACCTGTTGGTGGGATTTTTCCTCACTCAGCTCAAAGACATGCAGGTTAGGTGAACAACAAAGTGTGAATATGAGTTTATGAGTGTGCTAGCCCTCTGAGAGATTGGTGACCTGCCCTGCTTCTCACACCAATGCATGGCGGGATACACTCCCAGCATGCATCGGATAGCGCAGAAAGCCTTACACAGTGCACACCAAAGAGCACTCATGTCTAGACGTGCACTAAACTCTGCTACTTCTATACAAAGGTGTTGGCCATGAATCATTTCTTATTGGCAGACACATCAATAGGCAGCAGAAATCATTCAGAAATACAGTCCTCCGCTGTGGGGAGCAGAGAGTCAGTCAATCATGGAGAACCGAGCTTTGAAGCAGTGAAGACAAAGAAGAGCAATGTGTAAAGTCGACTGTCCGGCTCATGCACTGCACACGCTTGCTTCCACTTGCCTGAGCTCTGATGAGTTTGCTGGCTGAATGTCTGCTGTTTGTGCAACGTGTGCTGCGCTGTCATTAGAGTCAGTTTGCGTTTGGATGAATCTCGCTGAGTGCAATTTGGTGTTTGTGTGGTCATTATTTCTCCTTACTATGTCTGATGAGCTCTACTAATGCAAGAAAGACTCAGATACAGACAGAGAGAGAGAGAGAGAGAGAGAGAGAGAGAGAGAGAGAGAGAGAGAGAGAGAGAGAGAGAGAGAGAGAGAGAGAGAGAGAGAGAGAGAGAGAAGCAGAGACAAAAGAAAAGGTTGATTGTGTGCGTCTCTTTCGCCTGGCTGAGCTGCTGCTGCTCACTGATGATATCAAACCAAGATCACAGACTCAGAACAGAGGAGATCAAGAAGGCAGAAATGAAGGTTGTGTATTCAGTAACATATTACAACCATATGTCATGTACCGTAACTCAATTATTCAGTCAAAAACATCACATACTGCGTCGCAGCTCATTCAATAATATCAACTAATATAGGATTATACATAATTGGCGACTTCTATTCATTCTTTTGAGTCAAACATTTTCCCACACAATACACAAGCACTGATATTTTAAAGGTGTTTTAAGTCCAAAAGATATTTGAGGCATGATATTAGTTGTGTTATGCAAATGGTTTGTTACAGGTCATGTGTTGACATCTGTTTCCCCGTCTAAAAATGTTTTCTTCTCGTAGCACAACCTCCACAGTTGAGGTCAGGGCTCAGAATATGGTTATGGTTAGGCACAGCACAGATAAGTGGTTGAGGTTAGAGATGAGGTTGAGTCAGGTGCATTTTAAAGTAAGAGCAAAAACGTATCAACGGTTAAAAAGTACACCAGCCCTGCTCATTTCATCTGATTCATGAACTGTACACGACCTCCAAACAGAAACTGACAGGCCATTGAAACTTGTTTATTGTTGCCTGTCTGCAGGTATTCAAATTTGAATTAATGCAAACAGGTAGGAGGGAGCAAATTAAATTTTCTACCCCGACTAGAATAAACTGATACTGGCAATATCAGGTTAAATGTAGTAAACAACGGCATACTATTGAAATATAGAAAACATAATTTGATTTTACATATGTAGCAATTTAGCTTAAGGGAAATAAATTAATCAGTTGTCATTCAAAAAGTTAAATTGTGCATTTCATTTCATCAGTTTACCTCATAAAGTCTACTTTTGAACTCATATTTTCTCACATATTGCAGGATTTGTAATAAGAATCAGGTTCAGTCTGTTCATTTGTTGATTAAAGTTTAATGTTAGAATGTGGCTTCAGAGCTGCTCTGCACTACGCAGATTCTTTGGAATCAGGAAGTTGGTTTCTAACTATTGCAGGTATGTCTGTGTATGAATTTAGATATTTTGTTCAGTTATTACTGCATTTCGGTCTCCACAAGTAAAAACCACTCATACTTACAATTCAACCTCACTTAAATCCACTCATAAATATGTTTAGCACACTACTGCAGAACTGTAAGAGCTTAACTGTAGAGACCATCAGAGAAACTGATTTAATCAAACATGACACAGACGATGTGAGTCATGCTAAAATGTGACATTTTAAAAAGAGCAGATTACAGGAGTTACATGAGACTTGTTACTGATTGTTCACCCTTTAATACATTGTATGAGTTATCAGGTTAGTTAGGACAAGCAAACGTCAAAGATATTTCTTATGTGATTTTTTTTTTTATTGTGACAAGTCTTTAGGCCAGAGTAGCAGCCACAACACTAACTGCACCATATCTGACAAGAGATATGAATATGTTAACTGTAATAATTAAAAAGGAACTAAATTAAAGCAGAGATTTACATTTGAATGATGCCACCACTGTGTAATTACTTATAGGTGAAACTAACACCTAAAACATAAATTATACCACATGACTCCAGTTTCTGGTGTGCTTCAGTAAAGAATATCTTTTTCATTGCAATTTACAAATTTTGTTTGAAGTTGAGGTCACAGGAGATATCCATTATACACAGAGGAACAATATCTAACTAAGAAAGGTGGAAACTAAAGTTTTATAACCAGCAGCTGAGAGAAAGTGTGTTTTCGGTTCCTGTTTTTTACATTTGGCTGTCAGCACTCTTGTTCCTCGCTCTCTTTCTGAAAACCCATTCATTTCCAATAAAGCTGCACATTAGAGTCAACTGGAAACCACATTACCTGAAAATCAATACACTATTTTTCGCTTTATTCCTTTTTCTTTTTTTTAACAAACTGGTTTACTGAGACGGACAAGATACACATTTATATTAAAATCTCTGCGTCAGTGTTGTCATTATATTAAAAAAAGGATTTAATTTAGTTTATTATATCACAATATAAAAAAACACTGCTTTTTTGCTGTTTTTTTGGAAATCCTCCCACAGTCGCAAAGTTCACATACACATGAGCCAGTGACTCAGAAGACCATGGAGGTGGTGTTTTTTTTCTGTGGAGAGGATTAATCAGTCCTAACCTGTTATAACTGTTCAAAGGAGCCATCCTCCACACACACACACGCACACTTTAAAAGGGTTAGAAATGGGGACAACATGACATGACATCCGATTAAACAGGAGATAACGCAGAGTAAAAGGATTGAATTGGACGATTCTATGGAGAAATCAATACAGCTTCAGTCTGGCACATCACTACAGTGCAGCGAACACAGACCAGCAAACACACAGGGTGACCACACTCACCATCTTTGGAGAGGAGATTACGAATGACACACGCAGTCTCGAAGAAGAACGCCATGAGTGCGTTGGCGACGTCTGACTCAAAAAATAACTAACACCTTTCACTGGTGGTCCTCCATGTCAACGAGGCAGTCGGTCAAATGCTGTGTCACACACCTCGTGCCCTGCCGGTCCCGTTCTTTTGACTCATGTTAAGCAACAGAAACTGAGAACTGTCCCTGCTGGAGGAGTGATATGGAAATAAGATAGAGCTGGTTTGGAGCTGTGCTCGGTTGAATACTACCACTGTTATAAAGCTTTCAGATAGCTCTTATTCAAATGAAGGCAACAACACCCACATCCTAAGAGGAAGCAACAAACTCACAAAGAACAGTTGCAGTATGGAAGCTGTGACCTGTATTGAGCACATGAACATGCTTTTCTGTGTGCTGAATACTGTCACATCACTTCCCAGTTGGCCCATAAACAGTATAATGTCCGGTTATGGTTTACAGGTCATGTAACCATAAAAATCAATAGCGTGGGTGCATGAATTGTAGATTCACTATGTGTATTGTACTATGGGGAACCAACCAAAACTGGATTTTTTGGTTCAGATGCTCAATAATTTCACCACTTGTCAAACACTGCGCTGAAAAGCCAAATACCCAAACCAAACACTAGGAAACCACAAACTGCTGCAGTGAAGCCAGCTGTGGATTAGAGTCTTCACATTTGGAAATCATTCACATCGCGTTGTTGTGAAAAGCTAACACGTCATCAACTAAACTGAGATTAACTATTCATGCTACTATTTGAATACGTAGTTTGGGTTTTTCCATACAAACACCACCCTCCCCATCGTGGCTGATATCAAATAGGGAACCAGGTTCAACACGCAATCACTGACTGATTTGTATAAGTAAATAGTGCACTGTCTATTAGAAAGGAGACATACCTTATCATCTAGGCACAGTAAAAGTCTAGCTGAACCTGGGAGCAAGCAGCACCTCTGCTGTGGCCAACACAGGATGCTCTTCTACTTGCTGTGTGGGTGCAACCTCCAGCATGTTTGTGTTGGACGCAACCACAATTTTCAACACCTACAGGACCGCAAAGGCTCAAAGGTTTCAGTGTCTGACAAAAACACTTCCTGACATGCTACAACCAAGCTTGGACTACTCGTGTTTAGTCTTGTATTACAGATTGATTCTGATAATAGATTAATCATCTCAACCTCTTTACTAGTGTTTCTGTTGGATCTCAATTAGGAAAATGGGACTGTATCATTTACGTCAGCTGTATCAGAGAGCTGATGTACATGTTGTTGCAGAGGTCAGCAGAACTCGTACAAGTATTCTTTGAAAGGTTTTTCCCTGTGAAATCTAAAAGGTCACACACTGAGTGTCAGCGTCTGACAAATGGACACAAAGCTGACCTTTACGGACACAATGGCTGACCTGACAGTCACTGAACACACTCATAAATAACTGAGCGCCACCCTTGCACACAGAAGACATATTCTTTCGTTGGCGCTCGTCTGCTCGTGGCCTTTATTTGTACCATTAAGAGAAGGAAGGGAGGGATGAACACATCACCAGTGGAGACCACAGAGCTAAAGAGCGAGGAAGATAAAAAACCACATGTACAACATTCATATCCTGCATGTGCTGACAGAAGCAATGCTGCCTGCAGAGCTTTAAAAGAAATAAAAGCTTTGATTAAAATGTTGTGGATGTAGAGCGGTCACAGCCCATGCACATAATTGCTAACACGAGTTTGATAGCCATTCCACTCATTCTGCTGCTGTGACCTCTAAACAGCAATTAAAAACAGCTACTGTATTCACTTAAGTTATTTTAGTAGAGAGAGATAGTTTAGTTTTTAACACAAACACAATTATCTCAAGACTAAGACTAACTACCCTTTCCATTTCAGTCTAGGTAAAAAAATAAAAAAAGTTGAAATAATGCTAGCTTTTTATATTCTAAAACAGCTACACAGAAAGCTGATTTATTCTCTTCTGTATTGTTGGGGGGGGGAAACAGCATCGGACCTGGTTTTCATCTGCCCTGGATGTCATCACACTGCTATATATACTGCATATTTCCATTGATTCATGTTTTAAAAATTGCTGGAGTTTTGAGTGTTGCTGTCTGGTTGAAAAATGTGTATCTCCACAACGGGGAATTTCAGTGTAAAATGTGGGGCTGTGACAGTATGGATTTTTTCTTACTGCGGTATAAAAAAGCAACTTATCCCTGCGGTTTAGCACTTTTCTGCCAATGCCATTGCTATGACGATGACAGCAATGAGGTTGATGGAGCACTCCACCGCACTGTTAGGTGCTACACCAGGTGATATACTGTGAGAAGGCACACATTGCCCAGTCTAATGACTGTGAAAACAATGACTGACCCCCACTGTGCGGCTCATACGGGAGCCGGACAGAGGCTCCCGTATGAGCCCCTGTTTGGAACCAGACACACATTTCAAACTTCTGGTTGAGAAATGTGTGTCTGGTGATATTCCCTCATCCGTGGTGAAGAGTACACTATACACACACACACACACACATACACACAAACACTGGAGAGGGGCGTGTGCGTGTTTCTGTCTCATTTTTCCTTGTTCAACTCTGCTAGGTAGGCAAGTGAAGATGAATGCTGAGACATAATACCAGCTGCTGTGAATTGCACATACATCACGAATCTCAGCATGACCTGCAACTTCCAAAAAAAAAATTATATATATATATATATATATATATATATATTATTTATAATATTATATATTTATTTATATATATATATATATATATATATATATATATATATATATAAATAAATAGGCCACACACACAAAGTGCGGTGAATGGTGATGCTCTAAACCCCACTGTGGGCATGACATGACCGCAGTGATACAGTTATAGTCACAGCCCAAGTAGTGTCAATGCAAATACAGAAAGAAGAGTTTCGATTCTGAGTGATTGACATATACGCTGGGCATGCTATGAAACTTGTGACATGTCATCTCAATATGGCCTCTAATTCATGGGACTGGAAAAAATATTGAGATTTTTTTGCTTTATAAACATTACAAGTGTTACATGTGATATAAGGATAATATTAGCATTCGTTGGGTTTTCCTTCGTCTACTTTAAAAACTCCAGTCTGTGTCTATAATGTCTTTGATATTGCTCTCTCGCACTCTCTTTGGACCTCCTTTGCACTCCACATAATACTTAGGGGAATTGGTGCAGCCGAGGAGGAAACATAGCCACTCTCTTTGTGTCACTCACCCCACAGATGCACACTTTACCCAATTACTGACCGGCTGGTGTGTGTTGATCGGGTTAAATCAATGATGCTTTAGCTAATACAGGAGATTTGCACCGGAAAAACATTTTCAAACTGGTTAAATACACACAAATACATACAAACACATGCAGATCAATCTAATCTGCAATTGTAGAATTGCTCACTTCAGCAAGCTACATAAGTATATGCAACAGAGTATAATAGCCAAGTGTTTAAATCTGCCTTGTATGGAGAAAACTAGCTCAGCAGTTTCAAAGCAACTAGTTCCACATGTGGTGGAAGAACATTTATCACCGAGGGTTCAAAGTGAATGCAATGAGATAAATCAAAGAAATGACTGAAATGCTGGCAATATTGTTCCTCACAGTACAGCACAATAAAGTCTCCTTTTGAAATAAATGAGTAATAGTGGTCCTCAATCTATGATACCATATATGTCCATATGACACCTTAAAGTATTCTTTTCAAATGTGTTCATGAAAGCTCTGAAGTGTGACAACTGAGTATAAACCACTGAGCAGCAACCTGTGTAATGCAAAAATGTATTATTTTTTTCAATGCTATGTTTCCTGAAGTTTAACAACATGTAACGCAGCAGATTAAATGTTCCTGTCGTGTAATTTGTATTTAAGGGATTAAACATTCAAAACCTATGTGATCCTTTAAAGAGGTCAGAGGTGAAGGGCTGAATAATAAGCTAGTGTTCAGATGCCATAATCTAAGAGCCGTGAAGCGCATTTCATCAATACTACCCTAATGTGATTTTCAACACTGACAGCTGGCAGAAGAGAACCAGGAGGATTCAGGTAATGCAGAGAGTCCAGAAGTTCTCCAGAGGACCGCTGCTGAGGTGTGCGTGACAGTAGATTTGGTCCGCCATCTCTGCTATGTAATAAAGTCTAAATATTGTTGCATAAGCAACCGGTTGAATCTGCAATCCCATCCCTGCTACACGATGACCTCGGCCCAGTGTCGGCTCACATCACTCTCACTGTTAACTTCTCCTGACGAACGGCTCTAAATCCACCTGTCACTCTCAATAACCGGCCCTCGTTTCAGTGGCAAGGACAAAGGCTGCCATGACAACCGCTCGGGTTGATGCAAATGCTTCCTGCTTGCCAATAAGCCTTTTTGGTCGTGTCGGGAGGTAGCCAATGTTCTTGACAGGGCTATTTATCCCAGAGGAAACTTTTAAAACTGAACACCCTGAGTCATAAACTAGCTGAGGGCTCTACAGAGAGAGAGAATACTCTCTGCTATAGGCTAAGGCTTCACCCACCCCTCCACGCTAAACAATAAACTGTGAACTGACTGTGAGCTTACTAGCTCCGTAGTATGAGGTTTGTTTTATTCCTCTTTAATGCGACAACAGCTGCTGCGCACCAGTTTATAGAGAAAAACCATCCTCAACAAAACACAGATTGGCTGAAAGAACTTCCTATGAGAGTTTTACAGTGGTCAACCCTAATGGTGTTGGAAGGTTTCTGCCATGCTGCTGGGGTTAAGTGGTAACACCACTATGGCATTTTATAGCATAGTGGTTGGATGTTGACATAAGAAGACCTGAGGTTCTACCAGGAAGGCAGCCACATCGCAAGAATATGAGACAGAAAGCTAGCAAGGTTTGAAAGACCAAAAAACATGTGATCACACCTGTGCTGTTTCACTTGATCACACCCATACTGGGCAGCTGAGTGACAAGACAACTCCACTGCCGGGCGACATCACACAGACAGACTCCTGCTTAAAGCTGCTACAGCAGGTGGGCCAGTCTCCAGCTTTTTGAAGGTGACCTGTTATATTAATTTCCAGCTCTATCTTTGTATTCTGAGTAGCTTTGCATGATTCACAGTTAAAAAAACGACCTATCTTATAACGGCTATTTATGCAGCCCCTCAGTTCAGACTGTCTCTTAACAGGTAGTGTAAGCTGCTGTCTCTTTAAGCCCCCAGTCCCGACAAGCCCACTGTGTTCTGATTGGCCAGCTTTCCAGGAGCCTGCCCTGTTGCTGTAGTTGCTGCTGATAAAAACCCAGCATTTCCTGCTTTCTTACTCTATATTAAAAGCTTTTAAATGACTAAATAACAGGAGACTCTTATTGTGAAACATTTATAGGAAATAAAAGTGGCAGAAACAGCTACAGTGATGATGATGCTGATGTTTGATGAAGAGCTGCAGACAACCAGCACATCTCGAACAGGTAAACTACTTTTTTTTACTTTGCTGTGCTGTGAAACGAAGTCAGGGCTCAGCGCGACTACCCCTAAAACAATAGAGCAGATGACCATATAAAGAAATCCGTCACAAGCTGACATCAACTCAGGCTGAAAGTCGAAAAAACTGTGGGAAACTGATTGTTCAGAGCAGCGTAAAGATGGTGCTTTTTGCTCACAGAGATTACTTTTACATACATTTACCTCATTATTTGACAGTTTGGATACGTTTAATATGAGCTTCCGACACTGTAACATTATATATATGACTGAAAATAAGGAAACAAATAACAGGTCCCCTTTAACTACACCAAGCATTCAGTTGAAGGGAAGCCAAAGTGGATGAAAATGGCTGCTTCTGTAAGCTCACCTTTATGCTCAGACATGAAAGGGTTTTTTTTAAAGTGTGGATTGCAGTTGTGTGTGCATGTGTGTCTGAGGGGAGGAAAGTGATACGGGCAATAATGTGATAGGTGAGTGGGACTACAGAAATCTACAATGGCATCCACCACATAGCAGCGTTTATTGGTCTAGTTGGGACTGACAGAGACATCACAAAAACACACACAGCAGCAATACACAAGTGCATACAAGCACACACCTGAATGGCATACAAATACAGACACGAGCAAGACTCTGATTCAGTATGTGTGACTGAGGAACAAAGGAGCTGCAATTTACTGCTATATAGATACATGAAACACTGAGAATAGGTTAGTATGCATGTGTAGTCATCCTCTGCACAGCTACTGTACCTGCATGCTCACTGATAACTCACTGCCTACCTCTGAATCAACTTTTATACATAACGTGGTGGCAGCGACTGCTGTATGTCATTATTCTGTGTGGGTGTGGACAGAGAAACAGTGGGAGCAGAGTGTGTTTATGTGGTGCAACAATACTATGTGTTGACCTCATGACAGATGAGTCAGCGCTAATGCAAACCTGTGACCTCAGCCTGTGCTTAGTGTTTTCCAATTCACTCCTCTATTTTTATATTAGAAATGTGTCCTTCTACCTAGAAATGAATTAAAAAGGACACATTCATTCTCACATTAGCTATGTGGATTTGTGTGTATTTGTGTGTGTGTGTGTGTGTGTGTGTGTGTGTGTGCGTGTGTGTGTGTGTGTGCGTGTGTGCGTGTGTGTGTGTGCGTGTGTGTGTGTGTGTTTGTATTGATGAGTGACAAATTAACATTTTGTCTAAAAAGCATTACAAAAAAAGTGAATGTAACAAAATCAATACAACATAATGATGTATTGATTGGACAGCTTCATTATAATACTCACACGCCTATATTTTCATTGAAAGAGTGCTCACTGTAATCATTCCTCCTCCTACTGAAGAGACCCCATTCTAATTTAATTCCATTTTAAGTGACAGGGGAAAAAATCCTTTTTCCATGCATACATGCTTTCTAAAGTGAACTTGAGGTTAATATGATGCTACAGATTTCTGAGTTAGACAAATCAAGTACATGTATTTTAAATCTTCAGCCTTTTTAGTACAAAACTCACTCTTGCTGTTATTATTCCTCCACTGCAGCTCAGCAGGGAAACTGTGTGTATAGAAACAGACACAAAGAGGGAATTTTGACCTAAAAAGACCCACTCAATTTGTATAACTCAAACTGCTGTAGCCTCATATTGGATTGAATCACAGCCAGTGTGGAGAGGACGAACGATAGCAGCTACTAATAACACTGTTAACGTACATCTGACTATTAAAATAAAGCAGACTTAAAAACATGTGCAAGCTTTCACGATTTTATGAGACTTCATTCAGACATGGCCATGCATTTTTAAACTACTGATGTAATATCTGACACACACATGATCGACGATAAGTGAGAAGAATCCACGTTATCAAAGAATTTGGTATAAAAAGTATTTGTAACCTCAGTGCAGATAGAAAAGCTGCCATGTGACCCAAATGTCATTGGTTTGAAAACTGCACAGCCTCATAGAGAATCCTCAGAGGAGACAGCGCATGCCAAGTGTTCTCCTCTTGCTCAGCAACTATTGCTGCCCACACTTAACCATTTATTTACCCTAGTGGACTTACATAGTGTGTATGAGCATGAGGCTAAAAATGAGAGATATTCAGTCTCCTTTGAATAAAAAAAACCATACAGAATCTATAATAGCATCCTACCGACTCTCTCTCTCTCTCTTATCCATCTATAGAAAGCTTTGACCGGCTGTGCAAGGTTGCAAACTAATAAAGTCAGGGGGAAGGAAAAGATGCTGCTGCAGTGTGAGAATTCAATCAGGAAGTTCTCGCTGCCTTGCTCAGCAGTTTTATAAAAGGAGGAAAGGGATTACATTGTGCCCTGAAGCCAGCTAACAGTATAACGTGGGCACCAAGAAGCAGCCCTGCAAAACTGCCTCTGTATGAGGTGCACAGCTGCAGTGACTGAGTGCACACACATACACAATCATTTTTACAGGAGAGATGTGTGTTTATGAGCTTTAAGTTTCTTTGGGGAGGTAATTACAAGAGGAGTCTCAACATGTCTGTACAAGTTTACTATTCGACTGTCTTTACTGCATACTGCGTGTGTTTGTGTGTTTGTGTGTGCGTATTCGGAACGGTTGAAGATATTCCTCTGAGTCTTCCATGTCGCTCTCAGTAGATGTAGAAGAGCTCAACCATAACGGATCGAATTCTCCAAAGACCGGATAAAAGACAAGAGAGAGGAGAACGAAAACAAAAAAGACAGAGCCGTGCCTCCTGTTCAACTTCTTCTAGCCTTCCCGACCCTGTGGAGCCATGACAGCGTGACAGTACAACAGCGGCTTGGCAGATGTGCGGTCATCCAGTGTGTTGTGTGTGTGTGTGTGTGTGTGTGTGTGTGTGGTGACTGTGAACATGTAGGCTTTTACACCTCCCTGTCCTGCTGTCATCAATCAGGAGGTGACACTGGGGAAATTAAACAGCCTTTATGAAGGTCTATCTTTACAGCCCGTGCTCCGTTATTCCACTCATCAATGTAACATATTTCCACAGCAGTAACATGACATGAGACTCTGAGGACAGAACCAGCAGCAATATAGTCGGCTATCACTTGAAACCACTGCATGCAGATGCTTCAAATGAGAGGCTATGAAATGACAAAAAGTGGAGCTTTGGTGAGTGTTTGGCCCTATGGGAAGTTTAAACCACTAAATGTCCAAATGTAGTGGTTATATATTATGCACGATATTCAGAATTGGCCGGCATGTGCATTTGCTATTTTGCTGATTGTTTCAGCTATTTGTGATGAAACTCTAACGATGGGAAAGAAGCTTTGAATAAAATTTGCAGCCCCTGATTTGCTGCTTTACTGGCTTTCATCCAGGTCCAGGAATCATAAAAAAGTCTTTCTGCTACCTTTCAGAAAGCAGAGGTGAACCTGTGGGCTGACAGGGAACAGCCGCCGGGCAGAGAGCCAGATGTGGTGCGACAGATTGTGTTCTTTACCACACACTGCCTCCCCCCCACACAGATTCAGCTCAGTTCAGTTCAGTTCAGATCTTTATTGTCCCTCGAGGGAGAAAACTCAACTGTGATCAATCCAGCTTAGGTAGCGATCAATATGCAGACATGTCCACCCTCTTCCACACTCACACACACACATACTGTAGGCTGTCAAACATGTGAGTGAACACAGGGCCACATGTGCGCACACAGAGAGGCAGATCAGCAGATGTTTGGAGAGAGAAGTTGAGCATTAAATGTTATTAGACAAGGAGAAGACAAAACTTTGGAGAAGGCAAAAGCACTGTGGAGATATTTGTTAACAGATGTTATTCTCTACAGGAGACCTCTATGACACACTACAGTCTTTACAAGGAATAGTCAAGAGTCAAGAACAGCTCTTATGTGCTAATTGCCATTGCAAATGCAAAAACACATTTTCCAAACCTTTTGGGATCATTGGTACATTTGAAACCCATCTGATTAACCACAGAGGCAGCTTTTAAAATGAAAGAGGCTCACTGAAGCGCAGATGAGTGAAGTCTGACGCCATCCTGCAGATCTTACAATCAGCTGTCTGCCAAATTCACCAACATCATTGCAATCACCCATCAACCTACTCTCCTACAAGGTATTCATTTGTTCAAGAAAGCACACTATGGCATTAAGATTCAATTTCAAGGGAATTTCTTGTCTAAGAATAGCACACAAAGGGAATGCTTAACCAGTGTTTCCTGTAAATGCTCTGCCTTGTGGTCATATTAAACCACGTGAAGAAAGGCATCCTCATTTCCAAAAGTCTCTGGCAGCTATGAAAAACTCAGTTTTACTTGTGATTAATAAAGGACCTGTGCACTCATTCTCTCCGGATGCAACCACAGACTGCCTGATCAAACAGTCTTTACAGTACAGGTAGTGAAGATGTAAGCACTTTCACAGAAAGCTTCTAGAAGCGTAAAGCTCCCAAAATAAACCGACTACATGAATTTCACATGAATGCAGGATGTGGAACAGCAATAAAAACAGGTTACTACAACTATAAGTGGACGCTGGAACATGAATGTGTTCTGTGATAACATAAGGAAGGTCTTATTGTAATCTCCATGAGCAAAGTCTACAATTCTTTTTAAAGACATCCAATCACATCTGGGAGTAATTCAATTTCACAAGAAAGATGAGACATCTTTTTACATTTTTTGTCTGAATGATTAAATATATAAGCTTAACTCCACGCTGTTATAAAGATATTAGAAATCTGCCTAAGAAGAAGAGAGCACAGATTAATTTAACTTTCACTATCTGCAGCTTCCCTTTCAACAAGTAGCAGATCATCCATCTATTTTCTACAGACTGGATGGTACAGTAACGCTAAACAGTGCTAACTAAGCCAGCGTCGAGAGCTGTGAGCAGCTGAAAGTCTGTGAGTCATCCAGTTAAGCCGGGGGGGTCTTTGTTCCCCTTTCCCTCATCCAGCCTGATCAAGATGATAATGGGTCGGCTCCTCGGCTCAGATACGGCTAACCGCTGCGCTCAGAAAACAGGATGAGCACACTTTAAAAAGGTCAATAAGCTGCTGGACTCCCACACACATTAGTTATTGGACAGAAAAGGGTAGAAGAAAAGATGCACAGACAGCGAGGAGACGCGGTTTCAGATATTTGTGCGTTAATCGAAGACGACAGGAGAACTGTGAATCAAAAATCAAAACCTTACCAGCTCCGAACATCTAATGTGGGCAGAGGGATGAGATTAGTCTATGAATTCCACTACAAATGTAATGAGATGAGGCCAATGAAGACGTGTGCTCGTTATCCACTCCACTACCTGTGTACATACATTCAGAGCACTTTCCTGCTCGAGGAGAGTCTGATAAAAGGCAGCATTGTTCCTTTATAGCTCAAATGAATGACACTTCGACTACAGCTGCATATCTTCACGTGCCATATGCCTGTAGGCAGCCAAAGATAAGGACCCCCTCAGCTGCAGAGCCACATGCATGAATTGCTATTACCCCCCTCCAGACCCTCTGCACACCCCCCAAAACCCAACCAACCAATGTTACCATGGCAGCCAGCCACTATACATTGTAATTAGCTGGCCTAAATCCCCAAGGCTCGGACTGGTTGGATACAATCCACTGCTTCCATAGATTAGGGCAACCACTGTCGCACACGGAGCCTAAAACGTATCTGTCTCCACACACATACACATTCACACACATACACATACACACAAGGTCTCATTCAAGTTCAGACACACCTCTGCACACACACAAAGAGACACACAAACATGGCATGTCCACACAACCCTTTCCCACTCCTACTTCCTATCTCCCTCCCTGTGTTTTGTAAGCAAGGTACGAGGAGATCAATCCTTCGCTTGTTTTGTGGAGCTTTTCGCTGCCGACAACACACACCCACATTCTGCACACGCACACTGTACAGCAGCTCTACTGTGTGGGCATCTACCTCTCAGTGTGCTGCAGTACGCTCTGTGTTTAGTTCGTGGGTTTGTACTAATGGAAAGAGTATCAAACTGTGCAGTGAAGCTACAATGAGTGAGGCTATTAAAATTCAAGCGTCTGTCGATAGCCTTCGGGGCACCCCTGCAAGTGATTGTAGTGTGTTTATTGCACTCTGTAGCCCAATTAGGAGAATATGATGCAGATTAGAGGCAAAGAGTTTGTGACATTCTAGGTGTGTCTGAGTCAGGTCACATAATACACCATCAAGTCTCCTGTGAATGAAAGGCAGAAAGAGCTACTGTAGATATCAAAAAAAGGAAAATACTCTCCTCTATGGGAGCACAAAAACTGTGATTTAGGTTGCGACAAAAGAAGAATATGATGTGGAAACTAATTAGGCCAAAAAGAGACATGAAGATAAAAAGTGGTAGTGGCAGCGTGTGGGTGTACGCTCCAAGTGGGAATACATCAAACTTTCTGCTGGATCTGGATACTTACGAAGCCATTTTGAAGACTGTAAGAGAAAAATGTGCTGGCTTATGGTTTACATGGTGCCTTTAGTAAACCTCTGAAGGCTGAGATGGTAACTGTTTATGGTGCCTTTTCTCAAAGAGCTGCTCATTTTTGAAATATATACACTGGTTTTAACAGAAAGGTTTCGCTGTGTTAGTTGAAACCTGTTTGAACACATAAGTAGAATTACACACTTTTAATCAAAGCTCAATTCTGGTTGCAGATATGAGTCAAGAGACTAGATCAAAAGTGAAGAAACACTTTATACCATTCAGAAAAAAGGTAGTTGAAAACATCCGCACACTGTGACAGCTCCTCTGTTCTTTGAGCACTGACGACAGGAGCGCAGGCATAAAGAGAAACACTTGCATACGGAGGAAAAAACTACAACAAAATATGACACCTTAAGTTTAAAAAAAAGTGAATCTACAGTAATTGGGTAATGTTACTGCCAAGCTGTAAAAACTACAAGGTGTCACCCAACAACGTGCATGAATGCAAACACATGCAAAGACTCTACAGAGAGGCTGGCCTCCGAATTTATATTAGAAGTTTATTTTAAGAGGCTTCTATCGAACGAGACATTGGAAAGTGATGGGAGAGATAAGACAGAAAGAGGGGATGCAGCGTGATGCCTGATAAATTGAGAGAGAGCACTCTGAGCAACAAGGCCATCTGGCATGAGTGTGTCAGCAGAGTCAACACACACACACACACACACACACACACACACACACACACACACACACACACTGGACAGAGACCTTGCAGATATGGCACCATTGATTTCCAGTTGGGTCTATCTACAAAATCTCACAGCCAAGCATGCGCTACAGGACTTTCAAAGTTGTCAGATCGCTGCTCTGTTTACCCTGCACAACTTTCTGCCTTGTTATTAGAAATCTTGTTGGTTCTCTGTGTTGGTTTGCAGGAAAAAAACATGTATTAAAAAGAAAAAATATGGATGAGAGAATGAACCGGAGTACACAGGCAGCAATGATCATCTGTTCTGCAGAAAGAGTCTCTAAGATTGTGTCTTTTAACAGTTCACACATAGTGACTGAGTGCCGATTTGCGAGCACTGATTTGCTCTCTGATCGGGGCTGCAATTGTATAGTGTGAACTCGACTTCAGTGGTGAATTAAAAAATGGACAGTGATTTAAAGGAGTGGGCTTGCCATGGCACATATAGTCTGTAATAATACCAGCATCTCATCCATTATAGGTCAGAAGCAGAGCATCACTGAAAACACACCCTTCCTTCCTATACTGTGTCAAATTCCCTTTCACAACTCTCTCACTGAGGGTCTCTACAATTTTGAAATGGAGCATCTACTTTTGACCCCAGCAGAAAGACGACGTACTGCGAACAGAAGGCCAACCCTTACTGAAGTCATCAATCTTTAATGATACACACACAAATGCACATGTAAACATATACACACACACACACTCACATACTCACACAAAGGGCAAAGGAACTACTCTACTGGCTGTAAACATGCAACCAAACATTTACAGAGTCAGATATATATCTGTGATTCAGAATCGTGGTGTGAGTTCCAGCCAATTTAAGTAAACCTGAGGTGATATGTGACCTATATGTGTTTATTCACCTGAGTCTTGCTGGGTGACTGGTCGTTGCTCGAGTGCATCCATCAGTCCTCTCCACTCAGAAATGGCCTCATCTCCCCCCCCCCCCCCCCCCCCCCACACACACACACACACACACACACACACACACACACACTTTTTCCCTCATCTCCTCTCTTCCGCTCAACTACCCTGAATGCTTAATCATGCCCCCTGCCTTCCGGGAGCACGTAAACATGCCAGATACGCCATTGGCCGGGGCGGTGGTGTTACTCTGTGCCTATTGGCTGAAGGGAAAGAGGGCATGGGTGGCAAAAGAAGAAGGGGTTGGTGGTTGCTATACTATAACCCTTGAGGATGACTGTTGTCCATAGTAACATACCACACACACACACACACAGCTCCAGCCCCTCAGGACATAACGAAGGTCCCCACAGACTCACAGAACACAAACACACTCAGACACATGACACACCCTCTAACATCAAGCATAACAAAGGATTTTCAGAGCTTTCCACGTGAGGATGGCAGGAATTTTGGATTTGAAAGGAAAAAAACAGCTAATGGTGCTATTTGGGGTATTATAACCAGATTACAGCTTAGCTTGAACCAGTGATTCTTGTGATAAAGTAAAAGAGTACCCAAGCTCAGTTGGGTTTTAGTTGAGAAATTATTGTTTCTATAATTCCTGCAAAACTGCAAGATTGATTCAACCAGACTAAAAATATTACTATTAAAAGCCTGCACAGAAAGAAAGCAAGTGAACACACACAATGTACTATAAATGGATCCCAAAATTATGATGAAAAATTACCTGGGGCTCAACTATAATTAGCTTTTATATCAAAATACCCATTAAAAATGTTCAAGCTGCAAGAGCCCCGTTATCCATTTAATGTCTTAGCTGCTTCATGGTTAGCATGCTCTATGAATACCAGTGTCTTAGTGTATATTAAGTCAAAATATGGTTACTTTACGATACTCAGTTACATGGGATATTTTTAAAAATAAAGCAGACTTTTAGCTATTCTAAAAGCCCGACACATTGGAGAGTTTATGTTTAACAATCAAGCTAAGTGCAACGTGTCACTTTTAAGCAGCTAGCTAGGTTGTTTTTTTCTTCAGCCATATATTTATGCTGACTACAGTTCTTGTAAGTGTAGCATTGCCAAAAAATATATAATATTAGTAATTATATCATTATGATTAATGACTGAACTTAAAGCTATGTTTAGAGGCCAACAGCTTATTAACTTATGCTAAGGAGCAGGACTGTCAGCATTGTCATTGCCAGTCAGTCTCATTTAGGCAGCTTAATTATATTGTCAGGTATCACTTACAAGCGGTTTGTCATTGTTACTATAAAATGTTAGCTATGTATTTCAAATAATTGAATTTTGCAGGACAGAAAATCAATTCAAGTTTTGATGAAAATTCAACTGGATATTTTCTCCCAAATCAGTTAAGCCCTGGTGATAAATGATGTCTACCTTGTTTTCTTTGTGTGAAAGAGGCAAAACAACATATGCAGCTGAGCCAAAGGCTGAATTCATTATTTACAAGGTTGTCATTGAATGAAACCAGGCAGCCTTGGTACAGAGGAGTAGAACACCAGCAGGGATGTGGGCGAGCGAGCAGCTAAGTTAGTGTTGTGACTTCTTCAAATCTCCCCTTCGCTCCTTTCAGCTGGACTCACTCACTTGGAAAGATGAAATTAAACATATCCACATTTTAATGTGGCGTCTGTCTCTACATTACAGCTGCACAGTTACTGTAATTGTATGTGACTGTATTTGACAGCTTTAGTTTCCACAGTAAAAAGCAATAAAACATTAACATATTGAAAATACTGAAAGTTTAATTTCTGTTAGAAACCCATCTGCAGTTTTGTATACATGTAGTCATATAAATGTGTATTTCTCCCACTTCCTCTGTGTGTGTTGTAATCCGAGTCTCTGTGGTTCTTTGTTTTGATAGCCAGTCTGGCCGCACGTGCATGTGAGCATGTATGTTAGTGCATGTGAGTCCCTCCCGCATCCATTTTCAACGTGGCGGCCGATTCACAAGGTTTCTCATATTACAGCTGTTAAGTTGTAATATGAGAAACCTTGTAATAAACACCTAGGATATGTTTCTGAAACATTTGAATAGGCAATACAGTAACAGAACCTTGATCCATATTACACTGGCACTGCCTAGTTTGTTTTGTGAGCTGTCGGTTCAAGGGCTGCTTTCTTTTTTTGTTGAGTAAATGACACGCACATTCGTTATGGTCTAAGATGCTGGCGCCACATCTAGCGAGCCTGAATGTCATACATTGCACCTTTATCTTCGATGATTTTGGGTCTTGCTAGAAAAGAGCATCAGTTAAACTGTTTACTTTGCCATCTGTACTTCTTGTTTTTCTTTCTTGCTCTCTCTCCCCTTCTGTCAGACACTCAAAGCACTGAGAATTTGCTTCTCCCTCAGCAACAGCATACAAACTGTTTCCTGCCTGTTTTGGAGAAGTGAACATGAAGCCTATTACATAAGCACGAACCCCCTTACCGGGCTCAATGGGAGGAAGATGCTTGAACACAAAAGCAGAGAAGCATGGCATGGAAGAGGCAGTGGAGATGACGGTATTACATAACAACACTGCTTTAGGCTGACTCAGATACTTTCTCCCTCTCAGTATGTGTGCAAGGACAGATTTAAATGTCTGTTTCTATAGCTACCGTTCAGAGGAGGGAAGGAACAGCTTCATCTATTGATCAGGATAATGGAGGAGCCTGTACAGTGGGAAGACAATGCTTCATGACTTGACATGCGGCACAGATTAAATTACATAATACACAATTTCACCATATTCCTACTGCACATTAGTGAACAGTTACGGTAACGGTGCTATCAGTAAGTTATTGATTAATACTGGTAAAGAAAGGTATTTACCGTCTTTGAATAATGTCATAAGTATGTAACTACAGTACCACAAAACATCAAGTCTGTTTTCATAGTTGCTTTATCTTTCTAGTGTTTGAGATGCAGCTTTAACTGAGGACTGATTTGAAGGTGTCTATGTGGCACAAGTGTACAGTTACAGATTTGATTCCCAGCAGTTGTACACCATGTTCATAGGTTGGAAAGCCCAACTCCCATCTTTTATTATGTATGAATAATAATAACACTCTGGTAGAAACAGTGAAAGCAATGAATCAGGGGTTTAAGTGGACCTTTTGGCTTTTGTTGGGTTGTGTTCTTCTCTGCGGTCGAGCAACAATTGATGTGTTTGGCAACAAAATCAGATGACATTGATCTGGACCTGTTTCTGCTGGCACCCAGAGCAGAGCCATTGGCTTTTCGAACAGAGTGAGACAGGGAAATTGAAAGGAAGAGGTGGGTGGTTTGGGTAAAATAGATTGTGTAGGGTGTGATAAATGACACATCCCTAGTTGTATTAAACTTCCCTACTCTGCCGGGAAGCTATCCAGAATCAGTTTGCCGTGCCCCTGTTTGTCATAGCAGGTTGTGTGACAGCCGACTAACTACTAACATTAAACACTTAAAGACAGCAATGGGACTGGGTACAAGTCAGCCAGGAGCAGCTAGCCAGCTGTGAAGTTGACTCCGTGATCCATTACAGTTTATGTGCTGCAGAAGGGACCAACAGTTTGACAGCTTTCTGGTTTCAACACAAGAAAAACACACAACTGTTTGGTGAATGAGGCATTACCTGAAAAGTGTTAGCATCTGTTGCATCTCTATAGATTTGTAATGAGACAACAGAGAAGCCTAGAGAGATAACTGGAATTCACAAGATAACAAAGAAGTGTTTGCCTTCTTTGACAGGTATCCCACACTCAGTATTTAACTGCTTGTTAGTCCTACATCACCTCCAATCAGGATCCAATCTGTTGCCGGAATTTGGCTTCAAAAAATTAGCATACTAGCAGCAAGTGGGAGACCCACACAGCAGGCTCTAAATTGTCCTTTAGGAGACCTATAAGTAATGTCATCACCATAACATCCATGCTTTTCTGCAGTTTATTATTGCAGCGCACTAGTTGGATGGCATCAGGACAGACAGCAGATTACTTCCCACCAGAAACATGTTGTTCCATATTACTCTCTGCAAAAACTGGCAGCAGGAAGTAGGGATTATTCAGCACACATTAACCCCTCGCAAACTGGTAAACGCCCCGTTCTGACTCTCACTGTGACGTTTTAGCTTGCTGGGCTAAACTCAAGTGCCTCCTGACACACTGACAGGATATATGGAAATGAGGATGGATTTTTTTTTAATGCCCCCGCAGAGCTGCACATAAATTGGAGTCTTCCTCTCTGTGACTCGGATTAGAGAAAATCATTTTAACATACATGCATGCGTGTGCCTCTCTCTGCACGTGCGTGTGCCACCTCTTCTTTGCCATTCCAAAATGCCCATATTCTGGCTCTTACGTAATCTCGCTTTTTCCTTTGATGTTGCCTTAGTGTCACGTGGCACTGGAGCAAGCCAGAGAGGAGTCTGTGGCTAATTCTCTAAAAAGGTTACAGCGCTGATTGCCAGAGTCAGGAGTCAAAGACCATGTAGCACTCAGGTTGTGATGGCGGCAATAGCACTTTATTTCCCAATTAGTACATATCTTTTTACAATATCTAAATGTAAAGAATCCTGTGTTTTTGTTTAAAGATTAAGATTGTTATTGGAAATTTTAAAACCCCAAGATACTGAAATACACATCAGGCCTCAAAATCCTGCATTGGTAAGGCTCTACTTGAAAGTTTGTACATGTGCTGTGATATTATAAATAAATAAGAGAAACTGTAGGTGATTCAATGATAACCAATATAGAGTCTGCTATTTTCAATGGAAACTGCCAGTATTTTGGCCAAGATTCAACAAATACAAATTTGAAAATAACTATTCAAAACAGTAAAACATTACCATAATAATTCATTATTTGGTATAATTGTTTGAATAAACATAATAAAATGTTGCAAATTGCAAGTGCCCAGACACATACAAGCGAATGTTATTAGGAGGACTTGTGACTGGCCGAAACAATATTAATTGAGGTTGTGAATACATCTTTGTTATCATTAGTAATCCAAAATCCTCTATAATTTAGCAAGATGATGTTAATATACACAAGCAGCATCTGTGAGAGACAATTTCCAATGTACACAAACCACTGCAGCAACAAAGAAATAAAACAACCAATAGTATTAAAGAAAAAACAAAAAATATGGCTGTCTGACAGACTAGTTAGAGCCGGTAAATGGAGACACTGGCACCACCAAATGTGTCGTAAATCAGATCACAGGGCGAAAAAAACCTTTTACCCCGCTGCAGATTGTAACAAAACTGATTAACTGCATGTGTGAGAAACACTCTCGAGTAAATCAACTACTTGTAACTTGTAAGTAATGAGAAAAAAGTAAAAAAATAATAATAAAAAAAAGGAGGAAGGAGGAAGAGTAAAGGATGAGCGGGAAAATAGGAGGGTTATTGGTAAATCACACACGCACACACAGACTAATAGCTGTCTGGAAGTCTACCACTTATGTTGCTGACTAGACAAATGCACCTTCGCTTCAGTCTGTGCAGCTTTAATTTTATTTCTTTAGCTTGTAAGAATCCGCTAAAGTATATTTTTGCTTGTGGAAAAAAAAAGGAGAAAAAAAAGATGTGCTATGAGAAGATGAACTGCAATATAGGACATGCTGTCCTGAGCAGCTGAGGCCAAAAACCTGGAGCTGAACAGAGAGACTTCAGCCTCTTGAGGGGGGGGGGAACAACACGGCTGTGGCTTTGAGCATCCACTCCCACTTTACTCAGGGAGTTTAAAGGATGTGTGGTCACAGCTTAACATTCAGCCACTAACACAGTTTCAGTGGCTTAAGAGAAAAAGATGCAATTACAGACTCATGTTTGGAAATCCACTCCACAACATAGCCAGACACATTATAGCTTAAGGAAGGGTGGGACTGGGTCGTCACGCACCATTAACAACCAGGTATGAGTCATCTTCCACGGGGTATCTGCTGTGTGCTGATGTGTTGTAGCCTGTGAACTGGTGAATGGGCTGTTTCAGGGTCAGCGTAGTGGTACCGAGGAAGTGTACTTAACAGTAGCCCTGAAAGCTCACAAAAGTGTATTTTTATCATCCTGAGTGGAGGAAGGGGGTCAGTTCAGCAGCCAAAGATGGTGCAATTTACTTACACAATACACACACACATGCAGGCACACAAGTGTAGTAGTGGGATAAAGGAGGATTGGATAGTAAAAGGATGATGAAATGACAGGTACATAAAAGGACTGTGCCCTTTCCCTCAGAGGAGCTCATAGTAAAGCCTGGATAGAGCCTGTTGTAATGTTAATAGTCTCTATTGTACACATGCAGCCTCTCATAGAATTTCAAATGCGAGAAAGCACATTAGGTTTAAAGTTATGATTCTTTGTGTTCCCAGCAATACCAGAACCAAAATAGCTGTGTGAAAATAGTACACAGAACCAGTTTATAGTCCCTGGTGATCAAAAAAATCATTATTATGCTGCTATTTTCACCTGATCTATTTTTGAAAGTGGACTAATGCATGCACGCAGGATCCAGATTTGAGATAAGCCAGTGCTATGATGCATTCACAGTTACTGGTAAATTATTATCTCCTCACAATTAAAATTAATAGTTTGAAATCTTGGGAAATCTACAATAATTTCCTTGCCCAGAGTTAGGCAAGAAGATCAATGCCACAGGAGCCCGCCAATTAGCATAGCTAAGCATAAAGACTGGAATCAAGGGGAAAAAGCTAGCCAAGAAACAGTCTAATAGTTAACCCCTTTGTAAAATACATACAATACATTGTAAAACATAATGTTTTTATACTTCAGTTGTTGTACAGATTCAACAAACAAGATGTGTGCTAATTAATGAACTTTAGGGGCGCTAGCAGACAGAGCTGAGCTAGCCGTTTCCCCCGCTTCCAGTTTTTATGCTAGGCTAATCTAATCAGCTGCTAGTTCGGGATTTATATTTAACATATAGTGTCAATCTTCTCATCTAACTCTGAGCAAGAAAGAGTACAAGAGTGCATTTCCCTGATAGTCAAACTACTCTACAACTACTTTAGAGATAAAATTGCTAATCATCGTCATGCAAAATAATGTGTGTGTAGCTCAGTTGTTTGCATAATTAGCATATCTTCATGCCATAACCACATATGTTTATGTTTTTCACACAACATTCAGCAAAAGACTAAAGGCTAAGCTACGATGTTACATACATACTAATGGACCATATCATACACTTGACTAAATTCTGCACATAACCGTGATAAAAACATTACCGCTCATGTGTAGCTGCCTCCAGTATCTTTGCGACAGTCTCTAGAACTTCAGTGCCAGCTGCCCCCTGAATACACTTCTAACAACTACTTTGTGTTTCTGTTTCTTTATCACTTAAAAACCCAAACATTGCCGACACCCCGTCCCCCCTCTTCCTCTACTATTCAATCCCTCTCCGCAGATTAAGGCACGGTAACAATAGTGACACAGCAGAGCAAATCCCAGAAGGCTGTGTCATGTGCCGAAAAAACTCCCGACAACACACACACACCGACAGGGAATCACAGCTGCGCCTGGAAGGATGTGTGCGTTTGCTGCAAAGTGGTACGTACGCACTTCACTGAATTACACTGTGAAAAAGCATTGTTCATATTCTGCTTTATGCAAAAAAAATGTATTCATCACAACTGCTCATTGGAATATTGCTAGAATTGCGTCTCATTTCTAATGCCTGATCTGAAAACACAGCCAAAGTGACCCAGCTTGGTGTATGACATGTCAAGACTCTACGGCACAATAAAGAGCAGATTAAAAATTCAACATCAGACAGCTTGTGTCCTCGATAGGATGGAACATAAAGTTCTACCTCCAGGTTGTAAGCATGACTCACTCGCTCCCCCACACTACATTTCTCCAGGCTTTCCCTCTTTCTGTGCTCACTAGCCAGCAAAACGCCCGACAACAGCAGACACGAGTTGCTGCCACTATCGGGGAATGGAGGTAAAAGAATGAGTTGGGGTAGGGTGGGGGTCTGACCGTCTTGTTATGGACAGCCACAGTAATCCACACTAATTGGAAGTCTTGAGAAATGCTTAGTGTGGCTCCTACTGTGTGTGCGTGTAGCTCTTGTTGTAACACAAACAGGCATAGATGGAGGGGGGGCTGCTGGGTAAAATGGCTAGAGGTAAAAGACGAGCGCAGGCTAGGAGATAAATGGGAAGCGATGTGTGGTGGAGAGGAGCGCACAGATGGATGGAGGGAGGGAGGGATACATACTGCTGTACAGGGTGTCGATCCAGGAGAGCCGGGGCAGGCCACGAGCGCTGAGGGGCTCCATCCTCCTTTTCTCTCCCTGGCTCAGTCACCGTGCTTCTTTCTTATTTCTTCTCTTCCTTTTTTTCTGATGTTGTTAAATTTGTGTCGCCTCTTTTTTTCTTTTTTATCCTTGAAAAACAGCCTTCATGTCGCAGGAAGGAGCAAAAAGAATCATTTGGGGGAAAAAATGTTAAAAGACACCCCGAGGTCCAACAGGCTAGACAGACGAGCGAGTGAGCCGAAGGAGGAGAGTGTGAGTGAGTGAGTGCTGTGTGTGTGTGTATGTATGTGTGTATCAGAGAGAGAGAAAACAACAGGCTGGAGACAACCACCGCCGACCGTTGCTAGGGGAAGGGAGAAGCACTCCTTCTCTCTCTTTGGCTTGCTCGCTCATTGCCATCCACCCCTTCTCTCTCTCTCTCGATTCTGCGCGAATGGCTCATCAGCCTCCCTCTCCCTCTCCCTCTCCCCCTCTCTACCTCTCTCTCTCTCTACCTCTCTCTCTCTCTCTCTCTCTGAGTGGAGGCAGGAATTCAGAAGCGATGCGTAATGACTGTGTAGCAAAGAAGCTTGTGTCAAATGTGAATTAACTGGCACATTAACTGTCTGTTTCTCTCTCTGCTCCTCTTTTTTTAAGCCAACGGTTCTCAACCTGGGATCCAAGGACCCCCAGGGGGGCTTTGAGGGGATTCCAGCGGAATCATATCATTGATTAAAAGTTTGCCCAATGAGAGAATGTAAAAAAATGACTATTCAGTTCATAGGTTTCACACTCTTCACTGTTATTCTGCCAAACTTCAGTATAGACAGTCGTAGAATGATACATTTCAGTAGATGAGCTTTCCTGAAATAAAATATGGGTCCGTGGCCTCATGTGTATCAATTTGGGGGTCCCTGACACCAAAGAAGTTGGAGAATCACTGCTTTACGCTTTGCCATTGAATGAAGGACAAATCCACAGTTAGTTCACTGTCTCTTTTCTCTGTTTTTTTATGCTTTTGTTGAACAGCTGCTTGATTCATTTGCTTTACTTTGAACTCTTAAGTATCTTTAAAAACTGACTATTAAGGTAAAATTCTCCATCTTTGTCTCCATGTGACTCTGCCTGTCTTTTCTTTATGCTATTCCTTTATTTGGCCTCACTGAGATTTAAATCTAAGACAGACCTGGCCAAGAAGGCAGCATAAAACAAATGTTATAATAATAGACAAATGTCAAATGTCTAGACCAGAAACATCATCCAGTAAAGATGCTCAGAAAATTAACATCTGTAGAGCATCAATGAGGATGCAGTTGCAGTCAATATTTATTTTCACTATACATGTACACTGTGAAGTTAGTAAGCATAGGAGAGATATAGCTGTCTTCTCCTGAGGACCCCACACACACACACACACACACACACACACACACACACACACACACACACACACACACACACACACACACACACACACACACACACACACACACACACACACACACACACACACACACACACACACACACACACGACAATGAGCAGCTGTGTGTGAAACAGAGTCAGTCATTCAGTAAGAGAGCGACTGGTTCAGATGCCATGTTTTTAAGCTACTCCCTGCTTGTGTTCCCTTTGGCACAAGCATGTTCCTCGTCACATGCTGGAGGAACTTGAAAGAAGCACACAGACATGAGCGGGTATGTGTGTGTGTGTGTGTGTGTGTGTTTATCAGCTGATACGATCCAGAATGCACTGGTAAAGTGGAAAAAATACTGGACAACTATCTTTTTTCTTCTTCTAGACAGTAAGTGTGTTATTATGCTTGCTGCAAACATCAAAACAGGCCTGTAGTTTAATTAGTAGATAAAAACACATTGAAACTTCCACTGCAATATTGGTCATAAAAGTTGCAATTAGGTATGTTCATCAAATTGCTGAGGCCTGATCAGAATGAGTTTTTTTTTTTTTTTTTAATCAACACACCCAGAAAGCAGAAATTTGATTGTAGTACATCTCTCATAAGTTAGAAAAGAAATTAAGGCCTTGAGTCATTATGCAATTAGAATTTAATAGTCTGCTTTATTGATTTTCTAATTATCAGCTTTTATTGGTCACATTAGCTCTCTCGTTTCCAGAGACACTGCTGACAGCTCACCTCCTTATCATCAAACCCAGCTACCTGTGTTCATGAGCGCGCGTGCAGCAGAGGTGGGCGCAATCAGAGACCAGCATCGTGCCAGTGGCAACAAAGCCTGATACATGTAGGCTATGAAACCCTGTCAGGTCCACTCCTCCACCCAGCCCCCCTTCATCTTCCTCCTCTAACCAGCTTGGGGGAGGAAAGACGGAGGGTTGAGAAGCAGAAAAACTTCAATTAGGACACAAAGGCTGACAGGAGGGACCCCCCACCCCCCCTCCTTCACCCCTCCTTTACAGAGACAGAGCACCAGGGCCCCGAACATCCCTCTTTGTCTGGCTACAGAGCTCTTATGTGCCAGCTGGAGGAAACACATACATTCACTGACAGGACGCCCGAGGAGCTCATCTAGCCAAGGGTCATATGTGTGTTTGTGTGTGTGTGTTGTCTGTGCGTGTGTGTGTGTCCATGTGTGTCAAGGCATTTAATGTGAGCCTGCATGTGTTAATGTATGTCAGGGTTATTAATGAATATAAATGTGCCATTATGAAGGAGGGAAATCACACGGGCATGAAAAAAACGTTCACTAAGTCAAGGTTTTGAGAGCACACACACACTCAGATTTATGTAAACAGAAAAGTCGAGCAGGCGGAGGGAAGCGTGGCACAGGGTTGGTGAATGGCACTTCATCAAAAATAGATTTATCTACTGTACAGTCTAACACATCCTTTGTCTTAAATCTGGGACAATAGGGGTTCTCTCTTTTCTTCTCTCTCTCACACACACACACACACACACACACACACACACACACACACACACACACACACACACACACACACACACACACACACACACACACACACACACACACACACACACACACACACACACACACACACACACACACACACACACACACACACACACACACACACAAACACACAACTACAGCTCTACTAATGTGTGCAATTCTGTGTGTGTTTGTACCTGTCTTTTTAGGGTTTTGAGAGTAAAGCTGCCCACTTCTCCCTCCTAAACGCCTCATCATTCAAGGGGCAGAGCCAAACAAAGAAAACACACATTTGCCATGCTCAAACACACACGCACGCACACACACAAACACACAACGCTGCATGTTAGTCTTCCTGGAGCACCACAAACCTATATGTATCAAATATTAATAGGCAGTCAAGCTGTGTAGTAAAAGGGGGCATTTCTAACTGTCTCTACAAACCTTTAACACACACACACACACACACACACACACACACACAAAGAGAACTAGTACAGTTGATTCAGATGAAGAGCAGCTGAAGTATCTGTCTGGTTGCAGATGTTGGGGGAGTAGTCTGGCTCTTTGTGAGGCAACAACATCGCTCCACAAATCAGCGCTGGTTGATTCTTTGTAAAGGTCAACAGTCAGCAACAGTCCCCACTCTCTCTCTCTGTTTATGTATGTGTGTATGTGTGTGTGTGTGTGTGTATGTCTGTTGGCATAAAGGCTTAGCAGGTGGATAGAGTAGTAGGATAAGATCTAGACTCCAGGCTATCATAATTTTAAGTGGCTCCATAATGAAATTGGTTTTCACAGGAAAAGAAGATTCATTTTGTCAGATAATCGTCAAGTCAGGTGAAGTTCTGAAAAAAAAAAAAAACTCCTCATATAATCTCCTCACGTGCACATTTGCAAAGTATCACGTGCGTGACACAAACATGAAAACAAAAAGCCAATACACCATTACACAGTACGGGCAGAAATATGGACTACAACACACAAAAAAAAGACAAAAATCAATGTTTTTCTTTGATCATGCGTGCCATCCCACTGCGAGCAAATACCATGTGAACAAAGGGCATCACCTCATCACTGTACTGCACGACGCTCAAAGGCATCTTTAGGTTTCACAAAGTCACATGTGGATTAGAGGTCGCATCTATTTATCTATTTATTTATTGTAAGTTCTGCACCATCTACTCTCACAGGAAATCTGATTATTCACGCCAACGTTTCCACTAAAAAAAGGTGTTTAATGAGCCATAAGGAAGTCAAAATTAAAAGTGGATAAAAACGCGGATCAAGTTTCTGTTTCTCTGATAGCAACACATACAAACATTCACAATTAAGCGAAATTATAAAAGTCTCACTAATTTTTCATATAATTTCAAAGTGTATTTTTATTCATCAAGTCTATTTTCTTCCATTTCACACATGTAACTACCAGTGATTGTGAGTTGGGCTGCCAGAACATCAGATGACCTATACTCAATGCTGCATCTGAATGCATCTTGTGTAGACACTGACAGTTTACTCAGAGCTTCTGCTCTGAGTAAACTAGAGGTTGTGTTAGAATAAACATATCCTGTGATCTAAATCTGCTCTGATAAACTAATGAAAAGGTCAAAATAATTCTTAAAAAACCTGATTTCGGGAAATTATAGCTCTTGATTAATCCCAACAGAGCACCAACACTATCATAATTATGTGATCATAATAACACTGTTCTTGTTATTATAATATGCTGTTATTCATAGCAGAGACCTACCAGACAAACTGTGTTTACAGAATGCAAATGTAAGAGCTTCCATGAACAGGCTGTAGGCTGCTCTGTTAGTGTGTTACATCAATCAGCAACATCAAAAAGGAACATTTACACTAATTATTTCTAGTTCTCAACATGACATTTCAATGGATGCACATTTTCTGCCATGTAGGCTGGAAGGAGACGGGACTGTCATTACAAGGCTAGTGTGTGTGTGTGTTTGTGTGCATGTATAATTAGGCAGCAGAGGGTCCCACCAGCCAATCAAACGGCCATCCACCAACCTCCCACCCCTCCATATTCTCTGTTCTACCCAGATACCACCCACTCCAGCCCCACCCTACTCTACCAACCCCACCCAGATCTACCCTTCTTACTGTTCCCCAACATTTCGACCCAAACCTCAGGCCTGGGGGATTGAAAAGGAAGGGTGGGTGTGAAAGAGGGGGGGGGGGGGGGGGGGGGGTTTGTTGATAGCACTAATTTTCCACTCACCACCACACACCAGCCCTGCAGGGCAGCATCCACAGAGAGTTAGTGCCACTCTGCCCCCACTCTCTCTCTGATCCCCTTTGGCCTGACACTGGAACACCGACTGGTACATGATTAGAAAGTCTACCGGAAACGCTGAAAGCCCGATCTACTTTTTAACAACCTGCTCCTGCATGATGATCCCCACCCCCCACCCCCCCAACCAACACCACCACCCTCACTCCCACTCTTCAAAAATGTTTTCCAGCGCTACCAGTTTGTGTGTGTGTGTGTATGAACATGAGAGTGAAAGAGCGAGGGGCTACACAAACACAGAGGAAATAGACAGCTGTGTTTCCATATGAGTAGCTTCAAAAAAACAAAACAAAAAGAAAAGAAAAAAGCCAAATGAAGCACTGGAGCAAAACTGAATTTACAAAAAACACAAATAATTCACGCTGACTGAAATCATTCCTGGCAGAGAGAGAAATTAAACATAGTGAACACTTGACAGCGCAGCATTTTTGCAAGAGTTGGCATTTAAACTGCATTTATCTACTTCAAAACTGCCAATATTATCAGATTATTAAAGAAGGAAGCTAAAGGGAAAACATGGTTGTTCACTTACTTCCTAAAATTTATGGAGAAACTTAATCACTTAATCAAATAACAACTAAAAGAATATTGATTTAAGTCCAGCTTCCTATGTAACAGTGTTTTCTGATTGTCACTGCACGCAGCCCTTTGTGAAGAACTCTCACACTCCTTTGAGATGAATGATTCTCTCTAGTTGTGCATTTCCTGCACGTTCCTTTGTTTTGGGGGTTGGGGGAGATGGGAGTGTGGACGAGCCATGACTATGCATTATTAAAAAGCCCGGAGTGCACCCTAGTGATGAATGTCTGCTTGTTAAATGGGAATGCCTGAAATCATCTGGGGCGTTTTTTTTATTTTTTTATCGCTTGTTATTTGCTTCCTTTTTTTTTTTAGGTGAAACGGTGTAATGAGCCTCTTGGGTTTTCTTTTTCATCTCAACTGCACAAATAAGTCATTTGTCTCTCTTCTGTGTTGTTGTAATCCATCACTTCAAGTTTTTATCAGTGTGAAAGAGTCATTCATCTAACAATTAGCTCTCCTCTGATTCTCCCATCTCCTCCTCCGCTACTCTTCCCCCTCCATGTGTGTCGGTGTGTGTATGTGTTTGTGTGTGTTATTACAATAATAATTCCTTTATATGACTTTAATTGTTAATACTACATGACCTATTGAGCCGTTAGCTTTTTATGAGATTCACAAAGCTACAATTAATACTAAGTACTGTCGTGTGTGTGTGTGTGTGTGTGTGTGTGTGTGTGTGTGGGCTATCAATACCATTAAAGTACTTCAATGAATACCATTTTTTTTCTTACTTCATTCGATACCATCATGTGAATGGAAGCATTCAGTTGCATTAAATCCCACCACCCCTCCCCATCCGAATGATTTTTACACCAACGCATTTTGAAAGTGTTCAAAATATTAAAATATTAATTTTTGTGGCATCTCAGCACGCTGAACTGCCAACTCCATCAAATACACCACGCTTGACTTCACCGCCACAGACTGTATGAGTTGTAGCCGCTGCGGCAGTGGGCCAATCACACGTCACATTAAGTCAACTCTCACAGTGATTGGCTGTGAGCGAAACCAAACAAACTTTATTTTTTTCTAGATCTGGGTACAAAAAGGGTCAAATGCATACCGAGCCATAGTGTGCCTGTGTGTGTGTATATAACAGCAAGTGCTCTGGAAGGCGAGGTCTCCGCTCACCTCATTTGCCCTGAATATCCCCCCTTAACTCCCTCAACATCCAATTATGTGGAACGACCCTGTCTGGCCGACCACTGTGACATATCAGTGTGTGCATGTGTGCGTCCCAATTCTATATTAAACCAGCTTGTGATTTATAATAAGATAAAGCTTCTTTAAATATAATCTTTCTCCTGCTTCTGTCAGGGAGAAAGACAGAAGGAGGGACAAAGAGATCGAGGAAAGAGAGAGCGACAGAGAGGGAAAGAGAGAGCGAGAGAGAGAGAGCTAGAGAGCGAGAGAGAGAGAGAGAGAGAGAGAGTGTATGGAGTATTCATCCATTGCCAGCTGAATTCACTTTGATCTATTGAGGTCAATGTGGAAATCATCTGAATCATGCTGTGATTGGGCGGACACCAATAAGGAGCATTACCCTTCCACATACACACATACTACGTCTCATGTGTTATTGATGCTGTTTGTTCATCATTAGTGTTTGTTGCTTTCACAGACACACTTAAACAGTGAGCTTGTTTGCCATTTTTAAAACATACCCGGAGAGGAGATAAGACTGCTCCATAAAGAAACACACTGTCTGTTTATGCAAAGCAATATGTGTGTGTGTGTGCGTGTGCGTGTGCGTGTGTGTGTGTGTGTGTGTGTTGTGTGTGTGTGTGTGTGTGTGTGTGTGTGTGTGTAAAATAAACACAATGGTGCAGTGTGTGCACTCCACAGATTAATTTCTGAATGATTGGTTTCATCCGATGCCTGCCTATAAACTGAAAAGCTGACACACACACACACACACACACACACACACACAATCTTTAAGGTGGACAGCCAGTACAGTGAAGGCACTGGTGTCTACATAAAGAACTACTGCACTCTAGTGTTTAGATTCAGTCAACACAAGTTCAGGACCTTTTGCTAAGACCATCAGTGGGTGTGATGATTATAAATCTAAAGGAGGAGTTGTTGGGAGTACAGTGGGATTATTTCAGCATAAGCTCTTGTGCATGCAAAAGTCTACGTCAGGACCTATCATTTAAAACTGGCCTTAGATTTGTTCCAGGCAGGTTCATCTATGTTCACAGTCGTGTGTGTG